>NW_027069793.1:356458-403721 GCF_002906115.3 Quercus suber | reverse complement strand
ATAGTGAAAACATGCCTTAGATTCAATACTCAGGACAATTGTCCATTACACTTACATCCAGACCAATCTGGTTTGCAATTACAGAAGGGGTATCCTCGACCCAAACAACAGAATCACTTACATTCCAGGCCTCCCTAGCCATTATATGAGCTGCCATATTGCTTTGTCGACGGACATGTGAGCAACTCCAAGATCTAAACGCTGTCAGTCCTGCCTTGATGCCTTCCACCACTTTCTGAATTGAGCAAGGACCCGGGTCATGGCCAGCTACTGCCCCAACCACAACCAGCGCATCACTTTCAAGATCTAAGTCCCTTAAGCCCAAATCCCAGGCAAGTTGAATACCCTCCTCCAGCGCCTTTGCCTCAACCTCCGTAGCACCAAGAGGGCAGGGTATTTTCTTGCTCATTGCCCCCATAATCAGTCCCCCTTCATTCCTAATGACTACCCCGACCCCATAACATCCCAAGTTCGCAAAGTTTGCCCCGTCCACGTTCACTTTATACCTCCCCTCCCTTGGTGGTTTCCATTGATTTCGAACTGGGACCTTGTTGCGAGTGCGGGGCAGCTGGGATCCTTTGATTTCCAGCCCAAACTCTCGCACCTCTCGGCCTATTCTACTCGGTTCTTTGCTTGTACCCTCATGCTTGAATTTGTTTCTGTTGTTCCATATATTCCACGCCATAACAGCAAACAACACCCAATCTAAGTCCTCCTTCCTCTCCTTCACCGCCCATACTACATCCACAAAGTCCCTCGTGGGTTGGGGCAATATAGGAAGATCAAGTGCCATCTCCCTCCATACCTCGGCAGCGACTTTGCAATCCCAGAGGGTATGACCCGAGGACTCACATTCCCCACAAAAACCACACTTATCATTGCTACACACCTTCCTAGCTGCCAAGCGATAGTTTGTTGGTAAGATTTCTTTGCACGCCTTCCAAAGGAAATGCTTTATTTTATTTTGGCAGTCAATCTTCCATAACCCCTTCCAAAACTGGGCTGCCTTGGCTTTGTCAGAGCTGTCACCCCTTGGTCTATGTGAGCTAGTCTTCAACAGTTGGAAAGACACTCCATAAGCACTGCTCACTGTGAAAAGGCCATTCTTAGACCACGTCCATACTCTAGAATCCTCTGGCAGCCGCAGGCTCAAAGGGATACTGAGAAGGTTGCTGCTTCATGGGGAAGGAAGGTTTCCTTTATAAGTTCAGCCTTCCACGTACCTGTTACGCTGTCAATGAGCTGTGCCACTTTCACCATTCCGGTATTATGTCCTTGGGGGCAGAGAACCTTAGCCGAATCTACCAAAGGTAGCCATCTATCACACCAAATATTCACTTTTCTCCCATTACCAATTATCCACTTTGATCCCACCTCAATTGTTTCCTTGGCTGCCATAATGCTCCTCCACACGTACGATGGCTTCTTTCCCACTTGTGCATGCATAAATGAGCATTCCGCAAAGTATCTTGCTTTAAACACCTTATGAGTGAGGGAATCTGGATTTTGACTAATTCTCCACCCTTGTTTTGCCAAAAGCGCCAGGTTAAAGGCCTTCAAGTCCTTAAAACCCATTCCGCCCTCCCCCTTTGGTTTGCACATATTTTCCCATGATATCCACGCCATCTTCCTTTCTTTATCAATCTGCCCCCACCAAAATTGGCTCACCATGGAATTGAGCTCACGACAAAGGGAATCTGGGAGTTTGAAACAACTTATGGTGTATGTTGTTGTTGCTTGGGCAACTACCTTGATTAGTACTTCTCTACTTGCATTTGAGAGCAACTTCCCTTTCCACCCTGCTATCTTCCTACCCACTTCTCTACCCATTTGAGAGCAACTTCCCTTACCGCCTTGATTAGTGCATCGTCTCAAAGGCTACCAGCACATTATCCATGATCTGCCTCCCTGGGACAAAAGCGCTTTGCGACTCACTTATCACTTCCGGTAGGATTTTCTTCAACCTGTTTGCAAGAACTTTGGACACAATCTTATATGCAACATTGCACAAACTAATAGGGCGGAAATCAGTGATCTTTTGTGGACAGCCAATTTTTGGAATTAGACATATATAAGTTTCATTTAATTCAGGAGGCATCACACCAGAATTAAGGATTTGGGAAACACACCTCACAACAGATTGACCCACTACATCCCAATATTTCTGAAAAAAGATAGGCGACATACCATCGGGGCCGGGAGCTTTTGTAGGATGCATTTGGTTCAGAGCCGCTCTGATTTCCTCCTCTCTGAACGTTCCCATCAGCACACCATTCATCTCCTGTGTGACCCGTGGGTCTACTGCATTCAAGCTGGCATCAAATGAGGTAGGGTGGTCTGTATTGTAAATGCTTGAGAAGTACTCTAAAATCACCCTCTCCAGATCTTCTTTACTATCGTGCCACACCCCTTTATCCATTAGCCCTTCAATCCTGTTTCTCCTTCGTCTTTGGGATGCTGTCGTATGAAAAAATCTAGTATTTCTATCTCCACAATTAAGCCAAAGCGCCCTTGACCTTTGATTCCACATCACCTCTTCTCTGACTAGTGTTTCGTTAATTTCCTTCTTCAGTGCTTAAATTTCATTTGCTGTGTCGTGAAGGAGATTCTGCCCCTCGATAAGTTGCAAACGCTCCTTCAAACGTTTCAGCCTCGTATTTACATTTCCAAAGGTCGTCTGATTCCAAAGCCATAACTGGGCTTGGCACTTAGTAATTTTGTCAGTGAAGCACTCATTCGGATTTGCTTGAGAAGGACCCCAAACCGATTCAATCACCTCTCTGCAACCCCCATCCCTTACCCACATCGCCTCAAAAAAGAATCTCTTTTTCATCGGTTTAGTGGGTTTTTTCTTTTTTAGGAACAGGGCAAGTAAGCAATGGTCAGATGCCGACATCGAAATGTGCCGAACCTGTGCTTCAGAGAATTGTTCAATCCACCTTTCATCCGCCACGACCCTGTCCAGCCTCACCATTGTCCGTTGCTCACCAAACCTCCCATTACACCACGTAAAGCTCTACCCCACAAAACCCAGATCAAGCAAACCACACCTACTTAAACACTCTCTGAAATTCCGCATCTGATCAGCATCCCGATCCAGCCAACCCAACTTCTCCTCCGAGTGCACAATTTCGTTGAAGTTGCCGAAAACCACCCACGGCAAAGTGCTCTGCTTTTTCAAGGTCTCTAACAGCTCCCATGAAGTATGTCTCATGCTAGCATCAGGGTGTCCATAAAACCCCGTTGCTCTCCATGGACACGCACCTCCCTCACCGTGCACCACCACATCAATATGTGAATGTGAGCAGCTCATGAATCTGACGTCCACTCCATCACGCCAAATCATCGCCAAACCACCACTCCGTCCGTCACACGGCACCGAAATACCTTGTGTGAGCTCCAATTTCCTCTGAAAACCTTTCATCCGATTTACACTTGCTTTGGTCTCTGATAGGAAAACCAAAGTAGGATTTTTTGACTTCACCTCGTCGGTGAGAGTCTGGACTGCCGGGGGTGACCCTAAACCCCGACAGTTCCAAGCCAACACACTCATTTGGCTCGGCGGTGCTGCTCCGCAGCCACCGCCTCACCGCCATCCGTTGAAGATTTTCTCCTAAGGGTTTTGTTCTGCTCAAGTGGTTTTTTGCGTTTCATGTCAATGATGTTTGTATCCAATTCATCAATGGGAGTGATACCTGCTCTTTTTCTTGTTCCTGGGCCCATATTCTCCTTTGGTTTTGCTTCACAAGCCTCACGTTTTATTCTCTTCCAGTGGCCACTCTTTGGCCCCAAATGCTCCGCAACCCAGCCTATATTATCCTTATAACAGAGGGCCATTGGGCCAGACCCATGCTCCTTAACCTTTTGGGCTTTAATATTCTGAATCCCTTCCTTGGTTGGCGCCATCTGAAATTCAAAGACGTTGGCCTCCCCATGAAGCGTCCCTGTCTCCCACTGCATCACCTCTATAGCCTCATTTTGAGTCCCAAGCCCCCTCTTGCCTTCCTTACCTGAAGTAGTAGTGATTCCTTTTGCTTTCTCACCAATGCAACTGCCTTTGCCCGTTTCATGCTCACATTCTGTAACCTGACCTCTTAGACCTTCTTTTCTTGTCTCATTCTCAATGACACACGTCCCCAGGGGCGCCTGCGTTGATTCCGGTTCAGTTCCCACTCCACTCCCTTCCTTCGGCGCGTGTGTTACCCTCGTCTTGCTTCCCTCTGGTTTACTCGCCGCCCATCCCCGATTGGCTCGCCCTTCCTCATGTCCCACCTTCGTGGAATCCCCTCCACCTCTCCTCGGTGCTTCACCACGCAGCCATGCCCCGTACTGGAGCTTACTCAGGTCCAATGGATCTTCAACACCATTCCTTTCTTCACAGTCCTTTAGACCATGACTGAGTAACCCACACTGGTAACAAAAATTTGGAAGCCTCTCGTATTTGAAAGTTATCCACCTTTGCTCCCCTCCTTCTATTACAATCCTTTTCCCCCTCACAATCTTCTTTGTGACATCGATCTACACTCTCACCCTCAAGAATTTACTCCACTGTACCCCAGACTCTGCGACATCAACATCCAAGACCTCCCCCAACGTTGCTCCTATAGCTTTACCCGTTTCTCTGGTTCTACTCTTCAGAGGAAGGTTGTGTATCTGCACCCAAAAAGGAGACTGCCATAGTGAAATATCCTTTGGGACTTGCTCGCCCTCGAACTCCCTCACCAGTATCAAGTACTTCTCATATGTCCATGGGCACATCTCCATTATTCTCTTTTTATCCCACCCATCCCCAAACTCCACTAGGTAGCGCTCATCCTCCACTTCATTTATCTGGATGCACTTCTGTGGTTTCCAGATCATTCTAAGGTTCTTCCTAAGGGCATCAATATTTATGCTCTTGTGAGAGAGCACCTTCATCACCAGGCAATTTTTTCCTAAATTCCTTGCTGCCTCTGTTGTTCTACTTCCCAACGAGATACTCTCGTCCTCCACTTCTATAAATGACAGCTTTTTCCACATCTCTTCTAACTCTTCCGCCATAGCCCCACACCCTCAGATGGTCCTACGCTGATGAGGACCACTTCACTCTTGCAATGGCTAAGCCTGCAAGACTCTCAACTGCTTCCACATGCACTAGGCACGAGAGCACCATCCTCCTCATTTTACTGTGTTTGAAACTATAAGTTTGATGCTTATAATAGTTTTTTTTAAGGACATAGGCAGTGTGCTAATAGTTTTACTATGTGTTTGAAACTAATATATAATAGTTTATACCACGTGTTTGAAACTACAAGAATTTGAGGCTTTTGTAAATAAAGTTTGCATTTTTATATGTTTAGAGCAACTACAACTGAAAGGTGTGCATAAGTCGGGCTCAGGGGATTTTTTGACCCAACCCATTATGATGGGTCAATAAAAATTTAATCTAACCCAATCCATCACATAAGTCCAACCCAATCCAACCCACATGGGTTGGGTTGAGTCGGGTTGAACCCATGGGTTAGACAATTTTTTTTATTACTATTATTATTAAATTGAGTAGAAAAAAATATATCACACTTGCCACCTGAGTTGATAAACAAAATATACATTAATATATAAACTAATATTCCAACTGAGTTGATAAACAAAATATAAATGAACTAGTATCCTAATTCACTTATAAACAAAATATATATGAGTTCCTAACTCAGTTATAAACAAAATATATCTAAAATTTTTAAATTTTTTTATTAATTATATAATATATTTAAATATATATATTAAAAGAACTAATAGGATTTTATATTATATATGATAGTAGGAACCGAGAAAGTGCTCTACAGCTGTTTTTTTTTTTTTTTTTTAATTATTAAATATATAATATATTTTAAACATATATTAAAATATGGGCGGGTCGGGTCGGGTCAGATCGTGTTTGGCGAGTTTATAATTTTATCACCCAAACCCAACCCAACCCGCTATAAAAAAGAATTTTGTAACCCAACCCAACCCACAAAGTCCTAAAAACCGACCCAACCCGGCGGGTTGGGTTGGGTTTGGTGGGTTGACGGGTTTTCTGCACACCCCTAAGAGCAAGTGGGTCTCCGAGATCCAGCTCAATGATTGAGTTACATGCTCGTACTAAAACATATTAGTTTATTTCTAAATGGGTCGAGACTAAAATTTTCCTTTACTGCTTCTATTTTCTACAAGTCTAAATAACCCATGAGAAAATATCTTATTGGATAATGAAAGCTTTGTTGGAAGTATTTTAATGAGAGTCATTAATAGTCCTTAGTGCTTTCCGGCTCAAGAAAAAGCTTATTTATGTTTATTTATTTATAAAATAAGGCAAACTCAGGCTTGGTTTTAGGCTTGGCCATTAAAAAATTCAAGCTCAGGACTTGAAGCTTTCTCTCTTCCAAATTTTTTTTGAGTGGAAATGCTTTTTAAGATTTTATTTTTCCTTTGTTGCCTGAGTTGCTAGATAGTTGCATTTTCCATGTTTTATAGTTTGTCTTTTTGATGTTTCATTTTTTTGGAATGGAACATTATTTACTTATAATATATATATATATATATAATAGTTTTTATTAAATCTTATATGCAGTTTTCAGTTGTAATAGACAACATTTACCATTTTGGGACATATTGGACTGGAGGCGATTTTCATTCAGGGATCCTCATAAATGAGTTTCTAGAAGGGAAGTTCGACTCTGAGATCACGAAACTACAACAGAATTTGGTCATGGTATCTCTATTTTTTCCTCTTTTATTTTTCTTAATTTTTTACTGGTTTGCAAATTTTTGTTTTTTAACAGGACTCTTTTTTTTTAATAGGTACAGCACCACTTTCAGTGGAACGGCCCTCCTAAACATTATGATACCTTCCATATGGTGCTGTTTTCTTTGTGGACAAAGAAACACCTGTACTGAACATTATATGCCCTTACAAGTTTTATATCGCATTTGTACTCTCTTTTTTAATGAGATGCCTTATTTTCTAGCTTAGCAGGTATAACTCGCATGTTTTTTCTAAAAAATTAAAAAAAAAAAATGTATAATGTCCGCGATGCATATATTATCGCCTCCTAAATTTTCTGTATTTGTCCTTTCTATTTCTTCTGTAGTTGGGGGGCAATTTGAAGGTTATGCGGACCTATAATTTTGGGTCATGGCCCTTTGGGTGGATTTGATGGGAGATGGTAATCATGGGCTTCGATAGTCATCCTATGAAAGTTGTGATGCAAGCGTTTAGGTCCAGGTGAGAGAGGTTGGGGCAGTTAATGGGGTGAGACTCGAGAATGAGACCAAAGTGGATGGGGAAAAATTCTCTATTAGTTGGAGGAGGTGACTTCGATTTTATCTAGTGCAATTATTTTGTTGAGGTGGAAGTGAAGTGACTTGTATTTTCAGTCGTGTGATTGGTTCTGGGCTGAGAGACAGTAACTTCTTTAATGAAGTCCTCACAGCATTTTGGAACTGAATTACAGATTTTTAAGTTTAAAGAATAAAAATTTAGAAAACAAATTAGAGACATAGCCAAGGTGTATCTTGTGCATCCATTGCAAGCAATAAACTTCTCAAGTGGCACCTTAGTGTGACCCCTAATAACTCTGAAATCTGTTGCATGCAAACAGATGTATGATATCTGATCCAACATCTTTGCACCAACATTAAAAGCAAAGGAGGCATAGCCAAAATTCAAGCACCGATCTAAGGATCTTTGAAAATTAAAGCATGTCACAATCTTCAACTTTACCAAATATAATTTACCCAAAGAAAAAGCTCAACAGTGCAAACCAAAACCAAAACCAACCTATCCTACTAAAGGCACTCATCACTTTTGAACTGAATCAAAGGCAAACCTAAAATATTTTCAAACCATTTCAAGAGTTGCAAAAGCACACTCAATGTTCTTAGGAAACAAGGTTGTCACCAAGTGACAATGAGGCCAACTGATCAGCTGCATTGCCAGCTTGTTGCTGCTGAACATTCCTCAGAACCTCCATAGCCTCGGCCACCTTCGCTTTCAGAGCTTCTGGTGACTCAAGCAAATGCAACACCTCAGTCTGATCCATCTCCAGAAGCATACCAGTTACCTTAGCTGCATTGTCAGGCTCCAGCTGTTCCACAAGTGGATAAAGATTCTCACCCAGCATCTACAGATTTTCGATCATGAAGTGAGAATCAGTAATTAACATGAACATAGCAGTAAAAACAAAACCTATTAAGATCACACATTTCAGGAATATGTATTATCTAGGAATGGCTGCCATCCCTAATCTTGCACACAACACTATTTTGAGAGAGGAACCCTCTTATCTCACAATTGGCAGACATCATTCTTGCCAGTGAAAGCCCTTAACAGGCACTAAAGCACTTTCATGCAAGAAACTTATTGCAAAATTGTCAAATTCCAGTGAGCGTCCAGAAAAAATTAAATAAAACTATTTATATTTATAGATGGCCAAAGCATCTTAGCATGACTATTGAGCCTTAAAATTACTAAATCTGTAATTAGCACAAATTTACAAACCTGATGAGGATCAGCCCCCCTCCCCCTAGACAGTAAATAAATAAATAGAAAAGGATGGCTAATGCTTACCGTTCTCTGCTGCTCTGGAGTAGCATTTGCAAGGGCAGTAGCCAAAGCCCCTATAGGGATTGGCTGAGACAATGGTGATGCATCACGCATCGGCCCAACACCCATATCATATGGAACAGAAAACATGCCGCTACCAACAGCAGGCATGGGAACATCAGGCAGGCCACGCCCAGGAGGATAACGGTAGACTCGCCCCCTTGGAAGCATCTGTCATTCAAACAATCCATAATAAAAGTTGTTATCGATTGAGTACATAGAGACAATAACAGGTGAAAATGAGAAACAGACGGAATTCCATGGACCTGCTGCTGCATTAGTGGAACTGGCTGCTGGGTTTGCTGCACACCCCCAGCACGCCTGCCACCAGGGCGCTGCGCTTGCTGTCCCTGTGGAAGCATTGACACAAAGAAATTTGGCATTGGAGCCCCACCCGGTCTCATACCAGGAACAAGTTGCTGCTGATACCCAAATCCAGGCTGACGAAAAGTACAAGTGGAAGGTGAGAAAGCAGCACTACTTTACAATATTATAATAACAAAAAGACCAAATAATTAGAGCAGCAAAAAAAAAATTGGAAAATTGTGAAACAAAAAATTCAGTGTAACAAAACAGGAATGTGGTTTACCTGGGAAGGAATGATAGCAGGAGGGGCCTGGCCATAGAATATTTGTTGTCCAAGGCCTGGACCACCAGGGGGGTACATTTGCATACGAGGAGCAACTGAAGGTGCCATTGCCATTGGCCGCATTTGAGAAAATTGAGCCTGTAAAGTTGGTAGTAATCCATCAATCACAAAAACACACATGTCCAGTCCAAAAATAACAAATATCAATCGAGGGACAAAGCCACAAGCAGAGCAGCTCTAAAAGCATCAAGATAGATACAGGGAGGACCGAAAATAGCTCAATCAAAACTAATGCAGGGAGAAGGAAAAATCCACCATGCCCCATATCTCTAATCTAAGTCAGCATCCTTCAAGGGAAAAACAAATGAAGATCCTATAGAAATTGATACAGCTTGACTGCAAAAAATCATAGTTATGTTGATTGCTCTTCTGCAGGCATGAAACACCTGTTCCACTACAATTGTTCAAAGGCTCAAAAAAATCATCGAGAAAACATACCTGCAACCTAGCTCTTCTATCCTCTTTTCGTTGTGCAAGTGCAACATACAAAGGTTTGCTCACAACCATTTTGCCATTCATCTCCGATAGCTATCAAATAATGAAAAAGGAAGTATTTTTATAAGTAAATTTACCACAATGTTGAGAATGTCATCATTAACACAAACAAACATATCAACTTACAGCTCTAGATGCCTCTTCAGGAGTAGAGAATGCAACAAACCCAGATCCTCTACTTATTCCATTAGGGTCTCGCATAACCTGTACCCATGTCAAGAAAAATGGTTTACAAAGCCCTGCCCATAGAAAAATGGTTTTCAAAAATAGATGTTACACACCTTGCATGAAGTAATGGAACCAAACTGAGAGAAAAGCTCCTTAAGTTTATCATCACCAATGCTGTCATCTAAATTTTTAACATACAAGTTTGCCCCTTGATATTTGTCTGCAGCCTCTTTCATACTCTGTTCAAATCGAAGTTTTAACTCAACTTCCCTTTCAGACTTCTTCTGTGCCTTCCCAACATACCACTCCTTATCATCAACTTTCCTCCCATTAAGAGACTCTACAGCCCTAGCAGCATCATCTGCATTCTCAAAGTTGATAAAACCAAAGCACTTAGATTTCCCATCTGCATCCCTCATCACCACAAAACTGGTGAGAGTTCCAAATTCTCCAAAAATTCTGCTCAAATCTTCTTCAGTTGTCAATTCAGAGAGATTCTTTACAAAAACATTGTTGAATCTTGTCTTGTCACTGGCAGTTTCTCTTTCCTGCTTGCGGAGGAAGGGTCCAACAAAAACTTGCTTATCATTCAATAGCATACCATTCAACTTCTCTATAGCTTTTTGGGCAGCTTCGTCATTATCGAATTGCACAAATCCATAGCCTTTTGACTGGCCAGAGGAGTCAGTTGCTACCTTGCAAGAGAGAATGTTCCCAAATGCAGAAAATGTATCATGTAATGCTTTGTGGTCAATTGCCTTATCCAAATTCTGCCAAGTTTAAAACAACCAGATATCAGTGAAAAATAAAAAAAAAAAAAAAGCAGGAGAGGCCCACAACCGAGTCCAGAGTCCAGGTTATTGGATGTGAATACCTTAATAAAAATGTTTCCAGCCCCACTTTTGCGAATACTAGGGTCACGATGAGAATACATAATCCTAATGGGCTTTCCATTCAGGGGAGTGAAGTTCAGCACATCCAATGCCCTTGCAGCTGCAATTAATTAAATCAAAGATATAAGAATAGAGTAAGATTGACAATTCTAAGGTGGTGCAGAAGCGGGAAAAAATTATATTTCTCAATATCAACAAGTACATGCATACAGGATAGACATTCAAGGGAACATATTGGCCTACTTATCAAAAAAAAAAAGGGAACATATTGGCCTAAAAATGATAACTTTTTTTAGCTTGATGCGTGTGTGTATTATCATGTACATGACCCAGAAACCATAACTCAGCTTGTATTATGAGAGATTTATCAGTGGCCTCAAATCCATATGTCAAAAGTTCAACCCAACCAAGATAGAATGGAATTAGTAATAATTCCAAGCCTCAGTCTCAAGAAGTATACCCAAAAGATAGATTAAAAAAAGAAACTGAGTGTAGGATAATAAGCATATGGCAAGCTTATTATTCCTTGAAATAATCCTAATCACAAAGTCATTTTAAACCTATTTGGAATGGCACAAGCTATGTAATATCATTCATATCTATCAAAGGTAAGTATTATCACAAGAGGAGCCACTAGTTTTGGAAAGAGCCAACAAACATGTTTGTCATACACTTATTCTATGACACTTATTCTGAAGCAGAATAAGTGTATGACAAACATGTGATTCATTGAAATAAAATCATTAATTGAACCAACGGAGTCATTAGATATTTATGATAAGTAACAGTATGATGTACTATAGTCTATAGCACACGCATATGGGTGAAGTTTTTGTTGAATATTGGTGTAGTGATAGTCTTCTATGAAATTAGTAACTCAAACTCTTAACAATAGTGTCACAGAAATAGAAATTTTCTTTTTTTGATAGGTAAGTGTCACAGAAATAGATTTTAGTCATAGATGACTTTTCAAAGTCTGAAATCACAGTAGCTATCTGCTGAAATTCCCTTCCTTACTTACACTATTGAGCAATTGAACAGATATGTAAATAAAAGTTAAAAGGAACTAGAAGACAAAAATGATATTCTTTATTGTAGAAACTTTGCGTAAGTTTGCAATCCAGAGTTAGTGAGTTAAAATGGAGAAGTTCTTTTTGCTTAGCTGGATAAATATTGAGACAAATTTGTCTGATACCGCATTCTTTATATGGCTCAGTACTCTTAAGGAAAGCAGTTAATTTGCTGCGCATTAAATAAAATTCAACAAATTTAAATTTATCATCTGCAAAAGCCATTTGCGTTAGACATGACTACAACTATTTCTATTTTGCTATTACTCAATCAGAAATCATGTGACAAAAACCAAGAATTATTTTTCAAGCACAGTAAGGACAGACGAGTTCAAATAATGTGAGATAAAAATATATTAATTTGGGAAGTTGATTTATTGTTAATTAGCTTAGGAGAGGTACCTCAGGGGCAGTATAAAATTTGAGGGAATCATCATCAAATTTTAACGATGGGTACTAGGTGTAGCATCAAGTTTAGGAGAAATCAAGGACTTTGAATAATACTGACTAATTCTGGCATTATAGATCATATTACTGTAATAGGTAGGTAACCGTATTAACTTTCTATCACATAAAAGTTTTACGTCAACACTGATGCCTCTCTCTCTTCTTCAGTTAGCCTAATTAGAGCACACCACCAGTATAAGTAAGTTACATAACTGTGTTGGGATCAAAAAATTTCAAGTGTCTACGATTTTTAATGAAAATCAAAGCTAACAATAAATTTATGCATTGCTTATTCCCAAGTTGTCTATTCTGCAACTAGGTTAAGCTAACAATAATTTTATGTGTTGCTCATTCCCGGGTCAAGATCTTTTCATAGATTTGAGATTCTTCAGATCATGCATCCTACATCCCATTTTAAGAATCCCACCCTCTGTATGCATTAATTAAGTATACAGAATTAAAACAGGGCAAAGTTAAAAAAAGAAAATAAAACCTAAGTGTTGATAAACAATTTTATTTCAGAAAATTGAAAAGTTTTTCATTTCCCTGATAATGCAATGAATGAATGCAAACTTTTAGTATCTTAGGAGCTACAGAAACAGCAACATCAATATCTTAACAACAACAACAACAACAAAGCCTTAGTCCCATTTGGGGACGGCTATGGATGCTCAAAAAATTAGTCAAGGACAGCCACATGTATTCTATTCCAAGTTTTCTCTGTTACTTCCTTAATTGACATGTCCATTTTAACCAATTCTACTAATGTTATTTTTTGTTCTTCCTCTACCTTTTTTTTGATCCCTCAACTTGAATCAACATCCATATATATAAATTCTTCAATTAAGTTCAAAAAGTACTTTAATATCCATTTACAAGAAGAAATGGAATATTCAAACAATACAAAGTACCTTGTAATTAAATTAATGAGTCACACTAGGAAACTTTGAAGAAAGTAATTGAAAATGGATTACGACACAAAAGAAAGCATATGATAGAGGTCCCTAAAGAGGTTAAGTGATTTTTTTTTTATTTTTTTGGGTGGGGGAAGTGGGGAGAGGAGGGGTGAAGTTGATTAAGGATATGTATAACAGAGTTATAATTAGCATGCTTACAAGTGGAGGCATCACAAGTGAGTTTCTTATCACTATGGGTTTGCATCAAGGATCAATATTATGTACATATCTATTTGCACTAGTGATGGACAAGCTCACTAACTCGATTCACGAGCAAGTTCCTCTATGTATGCTTTTTGCATATGAAATAGCTTTTAATGGGTGTAACTAGAGGTGGAGTTAATACCAAGTTTGAATTTGGCAAGAAACTCTAGAATTCAAAGGCTTTTGAATGTGTTGGTAAGCACACTTAAGCATAAAGCGCAAAGCCCCAATGCTTTTTGCCTCTAAATCAAGGCACATTTGAATAAGTGCACCTAATGCATGCATTTTGGAGCTTTTTCAATAAGCTCAAAGTGAACTTTTTTGAACTTGTTAATTTTTAATTTTTTTATTATTATTAAAATGACCCAAATATAAATTGTAGCCATCTAAACTTAATACTATTGAAATCAACTGTTGATTTGGTATATAAAAGTCAATTTTATATATGCTACTATACACTTAAGCCCACTCAAGCAGGACAGATAACCTCATAACCCCTTGTGTGGGGAGATTACTCTTTGGAACAAATAAATGAGATTGCCGCTGAGGCTAGTCCAAAGTGCACAAAGGCAAGGACTTGCACCCCTGCAAAGCAAATGGAAATCATGGAGGCAAGGGGGAAAGTCGAAACTTAACCCAGGTCCTCTATTTAGGAAGAAAGCCCAGGTGGGGAAGCAACTTGTCAAGCTAGGAGCACATGGAAGGGAGACAGCTTATTCACTTGGAAAAAGTAGTGCCCTCAGGGAAGAGAAAGACCTGAATCTATTACTATATTCCTGACCTTCGCAAGTCAAGAGGCAGTCCTACTAGAGTTCCGATTGAAGACTTCATTCAGTTAGCTACTTACCAAACTGCTATGTCCCAAAACTTCTAGTTTATTCATAAAAAAAGGTATGATTTAATTTATTTGTGATAATTGTTTAGTTACTTTAGTAGTTGAAGTTGAACATATAATGAGATTTGCACTTCTTATATTGATTGATAACCATTTTTTTTAATAAGTTAATTCTGGGTAACCATTAAGTGAATAAGTGATTAAGAGATGATATGAAATGTTATATTCCAACTTACATGATTATTTGATTACTTGATTGTTGTATTGCCCATTAATAATTATTTTCATATTTGTTATATTATTTTTTTAAAATGTGTGCTTGCACCCAGGCTCTAAGATGTCTTTGCGATTAAGTGCGCCCCATGCTTTTACCAAATTACTTTTGATTAAGTTTAAAATTTGGCAAGACACAACATGGAATATAAGTTTAGTAAAAGTGGAATTAGAGATGAAGGGGAAGCGAGACTCAAAGATCAAGAGGTAATAAAAAAGAGAGAGTTTTGATATCTTTTTTTTTTTTTTTTTTGATAAGTAGAGTTTTTGATATCTTTGATCAATAATTCATAAAGATGGAGCAAAACCAAAGAGGATGTGAATTATGGGATAAGAGAAAAATGGAAGACGTGGAGAAGTGCATTAGGAGCATTAAGCATTGTATGAACATAGAATACTCATTAAGTCTAAGGGAAACTTTATAAGACCACAATAATACTAAAAAAAGCTTTATAGTACTAAATGTTGGGCTCTTAAGAAGCAACATATTCATAAAATGAGTGTAGCTAAAATGAGAATGTTAAGATGGATAAGTGAAAATACATGAAAGGATAGGATTCAAAATAAGGAAATTCGCTTAAAAATAGGAGTGACTCCAACTGATGAAAAAATGAGGGAGAGTCACTTGAAATGGATTGGTCATGTTATGACTTCGAATAGAATAGAATGGCAAAAAAGAATACATGTGGTCGGTCAACCCTAATTGCTCTATTGAGATCCATCCTTGATCCCAACAAATTTGGGACTAAGCCATGGTTGTTGTTGAAGCTGAGTTTTTTTTTTTTTTTTTTTTTTTTTTTTTTTTTTTTTTTTTAAATCAAGATCAAAATCAATACTTTCTGTCTTAACCAAATTCAATAAGGATGGCTAGCAGAATGCTTATGCTTTATAAAGCAAATACCCCTCTGATAAGAAAGAAGCGGACTTTTGTTTACTTAATGAAGTGACATCACTCACTTCCCATTTTAATCAAATAGTGGCCTTTTCTTCTTCCATTTAATAAGTCAGATAAGGTAAAATGCAAGTTCCAACACCCAAGAAAAAAACATACCTATAATGGAGTATCATGTTCTTTAAAATTGAATTTTTTTTAATGGCACAACCAATTTTGATATAAGCTTCCAAATCAAAATAGTAGCCTTTTCTTCCATTTAATGAGTCAGATAAGGTAATGCAAGTTCCAACACCCAAGAAAAAAACATACCTATAATGGAGCATCATGTTCTTTAAAATTGACTTTTTTTTTAATAGCATACCCAATTTTGAAATAAGCATCCAAATTCAGCAAACAAGCAAAAACCCATTTTCCAAATTTCAATTACTCCTAAAATATCCATGCAAAAAATGAAATTTCAATCGCATAATAAACACCCAAACAAGCATCAAATATAGCTGAAAAAAAAAATCAAATTGCAAAAATGAAAATAGAAACTTTTTGACAATAAATTCGAAATTAGAAGCAAACACTAACCGTCCTGAGGGTTGCTATAGTTGACATAGCCATAACCGAGCGATCGCCGAGTGCTCAAGTCCCTGCAAACCCTAACGGAAACCACTTGACCCAGCTGGTTAAACAGGTCGTACAGCTGCGAATCGGTGACGTTCTGTTCAAGATCTCCGACGTACAGCGACGTCGTCACGAACTGGTTGGCGCCGCCGGCACCGTTCGCACCAGGAATTGCATTCTGAGGAGGAGCTTGTACCTGTGCCATTTTCAAAATTGTGTATTTTCTCTTTCTTTTTTCAAATAAAATATTCCAAAATCGTTTTTTGTTTTTTTTAATTTTTTTGTTCTTTTTTCTCTTCCCTCTCCTCTAGTTATTGCAACCAAAACCCTAGCAAGAAACACGCAACGAAAAACGAAGCCGGAAAAGTTTAGACGCACACAACGTGTTCGACGAAAGACCTCAAAGACCAAATAAATTTTTTTTTTTTTTTTGACGATAAGGTGAGGAGAGGGAAGGGTATGGAGGGGTGGGACTAAATGGTCGGAGATCCGCCGCAGAAGGCGGCGCGTGAGGAAGAGAGAGAGAGGAAATGGGATTTCGGTTTTTTTGAGAGGGGCAGCTGAGACTGCACTGTGAAAAAAATAAGAAAAGAGAGGCAGTGAATTTTGGAGGTGAGAAGGATATGTAGTACTACTACGTGGGTAGGCTTGTGAAAACCCTATGATGATGAATGAATGAGATGATGTACGAGATCTGCGCCGTAGGATCTGAAGCGAGGGATGGTGGGACCCAGATGACAAGGTCTAAGTCCGGAGATTTCTGACTTCGTGTGTTGTGTTTGTGACATTGTGAGGTGTTAGATCTTGATGACAACAGTTGGTTTGGGTTGAGTTGAGTTTTAACGTGGGAGAAAGTACTGTACCAAGTAGAAAGGCTTGATTTTTATCACAATTACCTTACGTGGCGCTTATGTTTAACTTTTCGTCATTTTCTTGTGTATACACCGCTCATAATTTTCCACGTAAATAGTTGAGGCCAGGATTGGGCATTTTATTTTTTATCTTAAATTCTTTTGGAAAGTGGACTGTGGATTCAGCAGTCATTTTGTATTCTTTATTGTTTTCTCCAAGGGTGAGAGATAAAAAATTAAAATAAAAGAAAAAGGAAATTCTGATTTCAATTGTTTGAATTTATCTGTTTTTCGGTATAAAAAATTATTTTATTTTATAACGAGTGGGTTATTCAAAATCAAGTTTTCTTAGCTGTTTCAATCAAAAAAAAAAAAAAAAAAGTTTTCTTAGCTGGAAAAAGTAGACAATGGTAAATAAGATACTCATTCATTATTTGAATTCACTGAAATTTGGCTGTGGTGTTACTGGCGTACCCAAAAAATTAGTAGTGTTCTCCTTTAACGGCGCTACTGCTCTAGTGAACTTTTTTACTGAGCATAGAAAGTTACTTTTGTTTCAAAAAAAAAAAAAAAAAAAATCTAATGTGAAAATGGTTACTCGTGTTTTCTAATGTTAGTGGCACTAGAAAAACTGAGCAAAATGAAAATTATTTTAAATTAACCAAAAAAGTATAACTTATTTTTGGGAGCAGTGTTCACTGCCAATGATCACTGGACACGTTGCGATACGAACACGTGTCCGTATCCTAACGGGTCCAATGGCCATTGGCCACTGGACAGAAGCCTTACCCCTTATTTTTTAGATTTTTTTTCACTATTTTTTAAAAAAAAAAAACAACTCTATTTCATAACAAGCTAAATAAGGGAAATTAGAATAACGTTTTCCAACTCATTTAAGGTTGTTATCAAATTTAAGAAAATGATAAAGTTTTTCAAAAAATAGTCATTGGAAATATATTCACAAAATACTTTTGGAAGACAACTTTATCTCACGGTAAGCTAAATAAAGGAAGTTAGGATATCTTTTTTCAACGTATTTAAAGTTTTTATCAAATATAAGAAAATTAGAGAAATTACATTTTACCACTTTAAACTATACTATAGATTACACTTTACACCATAAACTTTCAAATGCACGTTTTACACTATAAACTATGATCATTGTTACACTTGCACCCCAATGTTAAGTTTGCTGTTAAATTGGATTGAAAAGTATGGCACCACATGAAAAGACCTAATTGCCTCTCTTCTTAATCTTTTAAAAACAAAATAGAAATTACACTTTACCACCCTAAAATATATTCTTGATTACACTTTGTACCCTAAATTTTGAACATCCATCCAAGTTAACAGAAAACTTAACATCAGGGTGTAAAATGTGCATTTAAAAAGTTTAGAGTACAAAGTATAATATGAGGTATAATTTAAAGTGGTAAAGTGTAATTTTTCCAAGAAAATGAGCAAGTTTTTCAAAAAATATTAATTAGAAAATGACTCATTTTTTAGAAAACATTAATGCCAAAACATACCCCTCAAACAGAGAGGCTCTGATAAGGCCGTAGTAGAAAATTATTGTATTATTAATCGACTTTTTGCCCTTTTTTTGTTGGTAAAAAGTGAAGTTTTATTTATGAATAAGAGGGTACATGTACTTATCAAAAAAAAAAAAAAGAGGGTACATGTAAAATATCATTCCATGTCACATATACCATGAAGCCAATAAGTGCACAAATCCACTAGCAAAAAGGGGATGAGTGCAACCCAAACATTTGGAAGAATATGAAATATACCCATTTTTTGTTTATCAAGGTTATGTATTGGACAATCTTAAGGTAAATGGGATCTAAATGAGACTGCCCTTGTTAATACTCCAAGTTGGATTGTTTGAGTATGTGTTGTGCATACGTGTGTTGAGTGGACATGTGTTGAATTCTACATTAAGTGTTTATTAGGTAGATCTTAGATTTACTAGCAATTACAATGAGCCCCAATTGCAAATTAACTAGTCATTTTTGGGGTGTACACACAAATATGATTAGCGCTTTCTTTGAGTCGTTACTAATTTTATCAAAGCAAACCTACACCCTAAATTAGATTGTCTGAGTGTGTGTTTTGCGAGCATGTGTTGGATCCCACATAAGATATTTACTAGGTAGTTCTTAAATTTATAAATGATTAAGAGGAGCCTTAATCATGAGTTTATTCTAGTTCTATCAAACATAAGAGTAGTTTCTCATCCTTTTCTATTAACAATAAATAAGTTATGTATTATAATATATTTTTTTTTTTTGGTAAACACTTTTAAGCAGTAACATAAAGTATAACATTAAATAATTATTAAAAAAAAATACATAATTCAATTACAGTTGATAGATGAACCTATTAATAATGGTATGCAAAATTTGTAACGAAACGTGCAATCTTATTAAGTGGACATTGACTTATAAATTAGGGGAGAAAATGTACTATTAGAGGGTTACATGATGATGAGATAAATGTACGAATACATTATAGAATATGCTAACTAAGGATTCTTTTTTTTTTTTTTTCCTTCATTTCATGGAAGCTCAATAAGAACTCCCATCATAATTCTTGCATACTCGATATATTGCTTTAGTGCTAGCAGATAGTACGCAATTAAGATACAAAGTGTAAGGATCAGGGATCATGTTCATATCATGGAAACAAAATTAGACCAATGGCAACAAAATTAGTGTTGCTTTTGGGTAAATCATGATTCATAAAACTCAAGAAATGATAATAGGAACATCCAAAATAAGCTGAACAATGGAGTGGTCATTTAAAGGTGGTAACTGGTCAGTGATAATATTTTTGGAAATAGTAATTATTGGTTTACATTGCATTTAAAATGTAAATATTACATTATAGACTATATATTTGTAAAAATTGTACAATATTGTATATTTTTTGCAGAGTATATTTATGAAATTTACATTGCTAGTACAAAGTAAATTAATAATTTTCCTTTTTGGTAAGTAGCAAATGGCTTAACTTGTGCAATTCAGGAAAGTTATTAATCCACACGTACGGTTAGTTCAAGTAGTTGCCTTGTATGGTCATTGTTGAATTAAAAAGTTTGCCGGCCAAATATTAATATCATTTTGTAATAAATAATTACAATGTGGAGGAATGTCTCTATTTGCACAGAATAAAAAATATCCATTTTCTAATTAATATGTTTATGGGCATATATGAGTGAGGACCTCACCTAATTAGCCAGGTTTGCTCTGGGAAGTTCAACTTACGACTCTATCATCTAATCAAGATTACTTCTTAATTAGTGAATCGGTCAAGTCCAGCACCTGAAATGAATGAATATGTAAGGAAAGGCCCATTCTAATGCAATTATGTTCAAACAGAAAAATTCGTAGAAGCTGCTTATCAAATAAATAATGAACAAATCTTGGAAATACAAATTTGATCACCTAGTGAGAAAAATTGATGCCAGAAATAGATTTAGAGAGAGAGCTAAAAATTGTGATAAGAGTGAGAAATGAGAATACAGCCATGAGTTGGTGTGTGCTCTTGAATCATAACTAATAAGTCGTTCATGCAAGATAAATGGATAATATTGTAATGTTTTATTTAAAATGATTTTGAAGAATGTTGTATATATATTATATTATAGCATAATTGTTATAGAGCTTTGTTAGTAATGAGTTCATCATAAGAAGTAATAATTATAAATTGCACACATATATTCATTATAATTATTCAGTTCAAGTAACGAGGAATTTCATTCTCAAAAAAAAAAAAAAAGTAATGAGGAATAAATAAAAAATTTGAAGAATATTTTAAAATAAAAGTTGATATAAAATGTATCTTTCTTTTTTTCTTTAATTCTAAAACAAAATACACTTATGGCTTTCCCACATCTATATCCCAAACACCCACAGTCAATCACAATATTTACAAAACCCACAAGTTTATAACGTCCAACCTTAACATCTAAATCGTAATTGTTAATATTACTCAATATAAAATGCAAGCCCCCTTCCCGGTTGTAGTCAACTCATATGAGTTAGGATTAGATGGGACAATAATGTTGGAGTTACGCAGGTATGTGTTGTTGAAATATTGAAGGTAAATGACATCGTTTTTTGTTTGTGTATATTTGATATGGAATGACATGAAGAGCTATAGATATATATAAAGGAGTAAAAGTGCAAGAGGTGAAAATGGTGAACTGAAATGCAAAGAGGTTTGTATATATGGGTGAGGGAGGAAAAGTATTGAAACATTGAACCAAATGAAACAAATGATATTTATTTTACAATTAGAAAAGTCTTAAAATACTATACCAAATGCAATAAAAAATAATATTTAATTTATTTTTATATCTTATGTGACACTTGAAAATATTTAATTCTCTCTTTACAAATAATGTGCTATATGATAGAACCTCATGTTTTTCCCTCATGAGATCTCTCCTTTTATATATAACTAGTATTATTCTCATGTGATACATGGCTTGATGAAGATTCATACGTAAGCAAAAATATTTTTAAAATAATTAAAACTAAATTATTAGATAAATAGTAATAATAAATTATAAAATAAGTAAATAATTTTAATAAAAATAAATCCTTTAAGTTCTTAGACTTTATCCATGTTTGCCTATGTTTATATTTTAAAACTAGTATTATGCCCTTACAATGCATGGCTTAATAAAAAATATTTTGATAATATAATTAAATTTAATAACAAATAAATTGAAAAAATAATTAATTCAAAATTTAAGATTAAAAAATAAATTGTAATTGTACACTTAAAATAAATTTAATTTTTATTTCTTATTTTGATATTTAAATTATTTGTTTTAGTATTGATTTCATTCAAATTGATATAAGTTATATCAACCCAAAACCAACATATGTATCCATATGTAACATTCTAAATTAATAATAAATAAAAATATAATACTCTAACTTAATCTAACATTCTAACTTACTAATAAATAAATATAACACCCTAACTTAAAATAATGTTTGTAATTGTATTGTGTTTTAACCTTTAAGAACATATATATTATTTTTTTATCATTAAAAAAAACACAAATATTAATATTACACATGAAAAAATAATGAATTCAATAATTGAAATGGTTGAAAACAAAATTAAGCCAAAACCTCAATTGTTAATGAAAAAATATCCAAAATTTTGAACTAAAAAAAAAAAAAAACAGAGTAAAGTAAAGATAGACTTACATAGAAATTTAAACGGATGGATTCTCTTGTATCCAATTTCATGTTTGATAGCAAATTTTGCTTTTAACTAAAGAATATAGATTACATAGAACAAAGCACCAAACAAAAGCCATAACAAATTAAATCCATTATAAAATATTGATGTCAACAACAAATAATCATGTAATAAGAAATTAAAAAATACAAATATATTGCTTGCTATATTGACTTCTAAAAAAAACACTAAAATGTGTGATCAAACATAGAATTTCAGCCTATCTATAAAACTTGTTGATAAAAATTATATTATATATAATAAAAAGGCAACAAATACACAAAATCTATTTAATTTGATAAAAGAAACAAAAATTACTTGCAAGGGTGTAGGTAGGGCAGAGAGGAGAAATGAATAATATAGTAAATAATTGTAAAGTACGTAGTAGAAATAATAAAACACCAAAAAACTGTGTGTATATATAGTGAGAGTTTTAGGTTGTGAAGAAGATGATATAAACAAAAAGAAGTAGTTTAGGTGAAACTCAAATACTTTTTTTTTTTTAACTTTATTATTAGGAAAAAGATGACATAAGATGCAAATTTATCTACAAAAAAAAAAAGTAGGAAAAAAAAAATGCAAGTTCTATCTTTTTTTTCATTTTACATTTTATAAAGAAACGTAGGAAAAAAAATGCAAATTCAATCTCTTTTTTCTTTTACGTTTTTTTATCTCCCTTTTTTATTTAAATTCTATCCTTAGGTAATTCTATTCTATTAATTTTAGACTTTGTTGATAACATTTTAGATAAACACAGTTGTTATAGCTGTAAATCAAATACTACTTTCTTTCATTACTTGATTTGTCATATTTATCCAAAAAATATGTATATATCTATTATTTAAATATTCAAATTTATTAAAATTTATGCAATTTGGTGAAGTCACGTGGCACAACCATGGCGTCTAAGCCCAACTTTATTATATATAATATGATCCTCTTTGTACATTGAGAGTTAATTTCTTAATATGAGATATATAGAATGAATTTGATCATTCCTGTTTGGGTAATGTTTAATCTATGCTCTAGTAAACACAAACAATAATAAACAAAATAGTTCCTCAATACTGATTTTTTTAATTAGTCTAATTAAAAAAAAAAAAATCAACACACTTACAAATTAAGTACAATAACCAAAACCAAAAGTCAAAACATACATAAAAGAGTTCAAAAATTGAGAATATTAAAAAAATTATAAACTTACATAAGAGAACCAAGAACTTAAATGTATGTCCATTATTTTGTTTCTTTATAGTAAACTTCATTTGACATAATATTTTGCACGCAAATTTAGAAGCAAAGAACAATAAATATGATGAATTTATTAGATTAAAACATAAGTGTACGTATTTTGCATTTTGGGGAAAAAAGTAAAAAAAAAAATACAACAATGTGGTGTATTGTGTGAGATTTAAATATATGGATTGCTTATTATTAAGAGAGATTGTATTGAAAAGTCATGGTTGAATATATATAAGTCCTGAAAAATTTTATAATAGACCTTTAATTGGAGTAGAATTTAAATTTATAAAACTGAGACAATAATTTTTTATCTAAATTAAATTATTGTTAAATTTTATCCCTTAGTTAAGAGTCTTGTAGCTTAATATCGTAATAAATATTAATTTAATAAGATGCAACTTGAGGAAAAAAACAAAAATAAAAACATGGGTTGTGTGGGATTTAAGTTTAGAAAATTTTGATAATAGACTTTTAGTTTAAATAGAATTTAAATTTGTTGAAATTTAAATGATAAAATTTTATCTAAATTAAAAAAATACTAAATATTATCCCTTAATTTGAGCAAATATATCCGAACACGAACAAATAGTATAAAATTAATTTATTAATTATTTGTTATTAAAATATTGATAATAGACTTTTAGAGAGTGTTTGGATACTGCTTATTTTGCTGAAAACTGAAAAAAATTTGTTGAAAACAATAAATTTTTTTTTTTTGGATGTAGACGCAGGGAGAATAATTTCTATCCAAACGCATACTTAGTTGAAGTAGAATTTAAATTTCTAAATGTGGGGTTTTTATTAGAAATAAAACATGAGTTGTTGTGTGAGAATTAAGTTTAGAAATTTTTTATAATAGACTTTTAGTTTAAATATAATTTAAATTTGTTGAAATTTAAATGCTAAAGTTTTACCTAAATTAAACAGTTGTTAAATTTATCCCCTTAATTTGAGAAAATATATCCTAACAAATAATATAAAATTAATTTACTAATTAGTAAGAGTAGCTACTTGACGCAATCACGACTTTTAAGCCAATTTTTTTACTAATTAGTGAGAGTAGTCACTTGAGATTTATCTAAATTAAATTATTGTTTTCCTCAAAAAACAAAATTGCTAAATCTTATCCCTTAGTCAAAACATGAGTTATTTTATATTTATTTATTTTGTTTAGAAAAAAAATGGGTTGTTGTATGAGACCTAAGTTTATAAATTTTTTATAATAAACTTTTAGTTTGGATATAATTTAAATTATTTGTTGAAATTTAAATGATAAAGTTTTACCTAAATTAAACAGTTTTAAATTTATCCATTAATTTGATGAAATATATCATAACAAATAATACAAAATTAATTTACTAATTAGTGTGAGTAGCCACTTGGCGCAACTATAGTTTCTAAGTCTGATTTTTTTACTAATAATTAGTGAGAGTAGCTATTTGGTGTAACCACAATTTCTAAACTCAACTTTTATTATATAGTATATAATGATATGAATATTGATTATAATTTTTATCTTGTGATGTGTGGAGATATTATTGGAAGTTAATTATATGATTTTACAGAAATCCAAAAAAAAACTATCAATTATCTTTTTATTTTTTTCCCCCTTTTTCTTCTCTTCCTTACTAGATTGCTATCTTGTCAGTTGTTGTTGTTGTTTTTTTTTTCAACCATGTCCCTCTTGTTATAATGATTATAATGAAGAGGAGTGAGCCCCTTATATTAGTAATTTGCCTCTTGGATACAACGATACATTTAGATTTTCCTTTTCAAACTTCCAGATAATCTTTGGGGAATAAAGAATGGTTATTTTTTCTTCTTTGCCAAGATTTTTCACCATGGTGCTAAAGATTAGATTTAGGGAGCTTTGAGTCCATGACCAACACAAAGTTGATAGTGCAGTTGAATTTCAAGCATAATTTAAGGAGAAACACACGCTAGCACTTGCAAGCTTCAATTCATTTGTATACTTTTCTTTCTTTCTCTCCATGTTCCTTGAACTCATGGCTTGGATCATGTGTGTTATTGTCTGAGACCTTGTAAAAGAAGGAAAATGCTTTCCATGCGTGCTACACGAGCTCCTGATTCATAGGGTCTCTGCTAACACATACTTTTTCTTTTCTTTTCTTTTTTAATTTTTTTTATGAGATGGGAACTCATACTTTGAACGAGTTGAGTTGACAAGTTTTTACTAGTTCTCACCTCAGCATGCTATTGATATTACTTTTTTATTTACTACAAACAATTTGCTACATTAGCATGTATCAAATTTTTTGTCAATTTTTTTTTTTTTTGGTGCCTCTAGACTTTCTCTAATTTTATTAACAATTAAAGTTTCTTTATAGTCAAAAGTACAACATGCCTTCACCCAAAATAAAAACTTAAAAAATACGAAAAAAGACAAAAGCCATTTGTTTTGGATGAACTTTTGTTAGTGTGAAAGTATAGGCATTATGTGACACATTTCATATCGAAGATTGTGAAACATTTTTTTTTAAAAATAAAATAATACAAGCTTCTTGTGAGCCGAGTTTTATTAAGTATTGAATATTCAAGCTCAATTTGACAACAAATGTCAAATATTCAACTTGAGCTCAAACAAAGCCTACAAAAATGTTCGAACAAAATCTTGTAAAGAAGTTCAAAAGTTTGAGCTCGGCTTAACTCAGCTTGATTTATTAGTCAGGCCAAGCTAAGCCCAAAATTGAGCTCATTATAAAGCTCTTGAACTCATGATTGAATACATGTACATTATTAAGCTTATATTAATTATTAAACATGTTATCAAACCCATTTAGTTTGGATTAATGGTCTTAATTCCAAATTAATTAAAAAGCCAACTCTAAGAGGGTGTTTGGCCTCTGCGTTTTCAGTGTGCGTCCACGTTTGAGTTTTTCAAATTTTTTTTTTTCCCGGCCAGTGAACAGTAAAATCACATGATTTACTGTGCAGGGAACAAAAAACACTGTTTATGCACTGTTTAGCACTGTTTACGCACTAAAAAATATTAAAAATGGGTCCCACGGTACTATTTACACATTTAAAAATTATTTTGTTACAGTGTTTTCAGTTTTCAGTTTTCAGTTTTCAGTTTCAGCAACAATAAATTCAATTCAAACGGACCCTAAATTAATTAACAAGTTTTTTACTAAGGCAAGCCCAAATGTTTATTAATAATTTGGTTTATTTATGTAGCAAACAAAAGGTCAAAGGTCAATAATATTAATCGTATCAAAATGAAAAAAAAAAAAAGAAAAAAGGTTGCAATAATTTGAAAAATAAAATTTTTTTTTGAGAGAAATGTAGGCTATGAAAAACGAATATTTAAATGGCGACATGGTGACAGTTACATATCTAACGCCAATCTAATTAATTATAATTTTTTTTTTTGGAAAGCAAAGTGTAATTTTTTTTTTTTTTTTTTTTGAGGAGGAAAAAGCAAAGTGTAATTGATGTGGGAAATTGAAATTCATCGCATCCAAAACCATCCATTAAAATATATATATATATACACACACACACACATCAATCAGTCTTTCATTTTACTTTTCCAAACAAGACGGTATTACTTTTCAAACTCTATCCACCCGGTGTTGTTAATTTTTCTAATGATTTTTGGTCTTCTATAAGAAAAAGATAATCGACTTGGGTTCCGTGCATAGAAATACTGTACACATAGCACGTGTTCAAATTTCAATGAATCTAATGTATAGAGCACTGGGCCCAACTCTTGCAAAAAAAAAAAAAAAAAAATGTATCTTACATTACCAAGTTTCAGTGATTATTTTTGAAGAGAAACAAAAACAAAATTCTCATGTGTAGTAGGAAGTTGCGAAACCGAAACGTAATTGCCTGTGATTGTGAAGGGGTTTGAATATCAAATAGGACCAAGCACCGAGTCAAATGCAATACTTTTTTTTTTAAAGAAGAAAATGAAATACTTATAAGATGTATCTAATGACTAATCACATCACATATCTATTGTAAGACACATTTCGAAAAGTGTAGTTCTACTTCCATATAAAATGTTACTGTAGGGTCAGTTTTTGCGGCCCATGCCCAAGGAAGTATGGATTAGGAGCCCACCGAGCCCAAAACAATAAATTTTGTAGAGAGTGGGTGAAAGGGGCTAGGCTAATAATGAAAATAACAGTATTAAATGGCAACACCAATGGGAGGATTTGAATTAATGTGTTCTTGGACTAATATGAGTGCTCTGTCCGAAAAGGTGCTTTTCATTGATAATCTCGGATTACAATTCCTGGAGCTATAATAATCAAATACCTCCCTTTTCCTTTTTCGCCCTTTCTTCCCTTATATAGCGCTGCCTCCTTACATCTCCTCCGTCCACTTGTTCATCATCCAGGCACCCATTTGAGTGCAAGTCCCATCACCCCACTTTTAGCCGTATGTGAGTGGCGGTAGCTGAGAAAGCACTGTTCAGGGGTCTTATCCACATAAATGCGGCCAGGAAGGTAGGTGCAGTGCATTAAATGTGGTGGTTGAAGTATGCCTCCTTGACATTTCTCTGTTCCCGTTATCTTCATGTGTGTCCTAGGTTCCTCTCCCTCTAGACACTTGTCCAACAGATCATTTGAGTGCAAGTCCCATCACCCCACTTTTAGCCGTATGTGAGTGGCGGTAGCTGAGAAAGCACTGTTCAGGGGTCTTATCCACATAAATGCGGCCAGGAAGGTAGGTGCAGTGCATTAAATGTGGTGGTTGAAGTATGCCTCCTTGACATTTCTCTGTTCCCGTTATCTTCATGTGTGTCCTAGGTTCCTCTCCCTCTAGACACTTGTCCAACAGATCATTTGAACCTCCCGTGCCCGTGTTGGGTCAAACCTCTTCGGATCCGAGGATGTTGGACTACTCGGGCACATGATTACCTCCTCGGATGGCACACGTGCTCGTCTCAAGCCATTCCCTTGACGTGGGCCTCTGACCGAAGGTCACTCCTCCTCGGACGAATAGTGTTCCTCATTCAGGGCCTTGGGCCCAATAAGTTGGGTTGGGTTTTTCTCCCCCCACAGTTACAATTTTTACTAAAATTATTTTAGTTATTAAATTGTGGTTGACTATTTGCCAAATACTTTTACGTAGACTTATCACATTTTAAAAGTTACTAATAAATGATAATTTGTCATATGAATAGTTGTAACACAAATTGTTGCATTTTACACCGTGTTAAAAATTTTGTTCAGAAAATTATATGCCTTCGAGATGACAGATTCATCTCTCGCTATTGTGACCGAGACTAATACCATTTCTTCGAAACTACCTCTCACCCACTCAATTTTTGCATTGGATTTTAAGTTCCAAAATATTCATATTTAAAAAAAAAAAAATTCATCATTCGTTGGCTGTCATTTATGACTTTTTCCTATTCTTGGCAGTTGCCATTTTCTTTAAAAACAAAACAAATCGGAAAGCGGCAGTTGTCCTTTATAAACTTTCTTTCTTTTTTTCTCCAAAAAAAAAAAAAAAAAAAACTTCCTTTCTTGACTTTCCAATATTAATTAGTACTTTTTGTTGTCGGTAAATAATAGCACATCAGCACATGTCATTAAGAAGTACTAATAAAAGTAATTAGCGTCTGTTTAGATATAGCTTATTGTTGAAAATTGAAAACTGAAACTATTGTAACAAAATAATTTTTAAATGTACGAATAGTAACGTGAGACCTAGTTTTAAAGTTTTTTTTGTTGAAAAAAATACTTTTGGGTCCCACGAACAGTGCATAGAACCTATTATTTAAACAATAAACACAAAGATGCCAAACGCCAGATGCACTCCAAACTCAACCTAAATAGAAGTTTAGTGCTTATTAGGTGGATTTTTTTTAATTATTCTAAAAAAAAAAGATGGATTTTATTAATGGTATTTGGTAAACACAAAATTTGAGTTTTTACATATACAATATTATATAGTCGAGAAATTTGTAACTCAACTAACACTTTCTAATATACTTTTAATCCTTAACATTTGAGGTTGTTTTCATTTTTCCCTTTACGCTACAAATTTTTCATTTTGGCTCTTAATATTTGATTCCTTCTGTTTTTGTCAATAATTTGGTGACACTTGACATTAGTTTTGTTACTTAATAGTCAAATTATCAACAAAAATTGACCTAAATTGTGGTTTCTAATTGACTTAGCTGGTAAAATATTTTGTTGTTTTTGGGGTTCAAATCCCGTCTTGGGTTTGATAATAAAGAATAATTATTATGGAGTGGATGCTATAAGTTGAAATTATATCGTATCTATAAAATGAAAAAAAAAAAAGACTTAAAATGGGTGACGAATGGATGGCAATTATCTCGTACCTAACAATTATTTTATTAATAGAAATGAACTTATATGAGTGACGAGTCTTAACAAATTGTATATATTTGACACTTGACAGACTAAATTACTAACATAAATGGATAGTAAGACCAATATGACAGCAAAATTAAATAGGAAGGGCCTAAATGAAAATTTTGAAATGAAAATGGACAAAATGAAAATAACTCTAAACTTTAAGGGCTAAAAGTGTACTTTAGTCTATTCGTTAAGAGCAAAGCTTATGTATAATTTTTTAGATACAATATATTATGTTTTTTTTAATTAAATTCAACACACATGGTTGTATTGATCAATAAAACACAAACAACATTATATTTTCTAAAAATATTTAAATTCAATATAATTTTACATTTGAATTTATAATCTAGGAATCTTATATAGCACCTAAAAGAGGTTAGATTTAAAAAATGCTTATATTCCTCTATTTTTTCACCCTCAAACCAAACACATTGAGAGAAAACTAAAATCTCTTCTCTCTCTTTCTCATTTTTCATCTCTATCAAAACGAAGCCTCAAATCGCACTATTACCATTCTTAGGAATGAAGAAATCATTTTGCTGCAAAGAAAGAGGAAAAAGAAAAAAGAGAAAAGAAAAAGAAGGAAGAAATGACGACCAACACGTGAGTGAGCTCCAAAAGAAAAATGCTAGGACCGTACATTGGGCTGTGGTAATGGCTTTGGTGGGGGTTTAGGTAGGTCACACATTTACTACTTACAATTTTTTTACATAACAAGTTACTATAAAAGTTATATAACTTTACATTACCTTTGAGCCCATTTGTAGCAATGTTTGAGAATTGTTATTTAGTTTTTAATATTGTGAAAATTTATATTTAAATGTTATAAAAATACTTGTAAAAAATGTTAATATTGTTTTAAGCCTTAAGAATTGTTATTTAAATAATCGTGCCAACTGCCAACCAACTCTTTTAGCGTTCTTTGCTCCAAAAAGTCTCACCGACCAATTGGCATTTTCCTCATTTTGAAATTTTTTTTTTAAAGTATAAAAAGAAAAACCCGAAAAGCAAAGGTCATAAAATAAGTCAAAAGAATAGGAAGCCGCAGTTGAGAGAAAGCAGGAGCGAGTAACCGTACACTATTTCTGAAACTCTGAAATCCCAAATCCAATCTAACCTCTCTCAGATTTCTCTCTTCAAAATATTTTTTAAAAAAAAGCTAAAGCTGTCAGAACAGTATCCACAGAAAAAGCCATAAAGATTAAAGACTCTAGTCTAGTCTACTGTGGCGAACCATGAACTCGATCTCTCTACCAAATTCTCAACTCCTCACGCTATGGCCTAACTCACTTCTTCTCCATTATCCCAATCACTTTCCTTCTTCTTCTTCTATCTTTCCCTCTTACACTTACACACCGCCACCACCACCACCACCACCACCTTCCTCTCTCGCTACTGCTTCTCTCTCCAAACGACGCCGTTTCCATTTCTCCGCCGGCGGCGGCAGGCCCGTCGTCTCCGCTTTCTCCGGCGTCGGCGTTACCAACTCTCTCCCGGTGAGTCTTTTATGATTTCAGAGAAAGAAAGTAGTTATTGGACCCCGAGGGAATTTTATTTTTATTTATTTATTTGTCACATTTAAAATTGGAAAGGCTTTTGATGGATATAGTTTTTATTTATTTATTTATTTATTTATTTTTATATTAATATAATATGGTTTTCACTGTGTTTGCTTTACCAATATCTGAACCTGAACTTACCGAACATGAGTGAAAACATAATATAATACATATATCTCAGTATCTGTCTATATATATATATATGTGTGTGTGTGTATGTAACTATGTATAATAGTCAGTAACCCTTGTCTTGCTTCAACAAATTATGAATTTTTTTTTTAATTATGAAATTTGATAATTACAGCAGTTGTTAATAAGCATTTATGGAAGGCTTTATCTAAGAAGCGCGGATACTTCATTTGAGGTGCCGTACCCGTGTCGTAACCATTGTGTAATGTTAGAATTTTTCAAAAAGTCATAGGAGAATCCTTATTGAATTTATACTGGATTAAAAAAATACGTATCAAAATAATGACTAGCAAATATATGGGCTTTGATTTTATTTATATTTTATATCTAGAGGAGTGGTGCTAGCTACAAGTTCTACTACATTAAGTTTACAAACTGAATCATAGATAGGCAATTCAAATTTTCAGTTATGAGTTGGTTGAAGCCAACCAATCAAGTTTATCGCCACATTAGTTTGTCAACTTTATTTAGTAAAACTTGTAGTGCATTTGACATTTTCCTATATAGATATATAGATACAGATTGATTTGCTTTTGTATGTATTTTGACATTATATACTAAGCGGCCAGTTTTCATTTCCGGGAAATTTTTTGGCAAAAAGTTACCTGTTCCGAAGTTCAAATTAGATGTCAAAACCTCTTTTTTTTTTTTTTTTCCCCATCAAATATATATGTTTCTTTTCTCTTTTTTTTTTTTTTCTTTTTTGGTTGGCTGCAGTCAACTTCTTTGAATGTTAGATATGGTTGAACTATCTATTAGCAAATTTCCACATGGAAAAGTCATCTACTAGTTATTTTTCTCTTTGCCACTTCTCATTGTAACAAGGGAGACAGCTAGATGTTTTTGAAGTTCTTGCAAAGTAGACCAATTCTGCTTCTGCATGTAGATTGAAGAGCACACCCTTGTTTAAGCTTCTAGTTGCCAGTGCAATTTTTATAATACTACTAGGGAGCTAGGCACATGGCTTGAATGTGCTTGTTTACAGCAAGTTAAGATTTCAATCATTTACTACAAAATAGACTCATATATGGTGTAGTTAAGGTAAAATTGGAAAGTCACAAATTTTGTTTATGAGGCATTGAGGTATGATGTTTCTTTGTGTAGCTTACTTGCCTTTGCCATTGTATAAGGTAGATGCATTTTTCAATTAGGTTTCATGTCTATTTGTATCATTTTCTTCTCTTTATCTTTCCAATGCTGATTTTGTTTGCTCTTTTTATATCTTCCGGTTGGGGAGTGGGGAGACTACATTTATTTTTGCATTTAGAATTTATTTGATAGTTTGATCTTGATATTTCAGCCTAGAAGCGGAACATATACTGTTGGTGATTTTATGACAAAGAAGGAGGAACTACACGTTGTAAAACCTACAACTACTGTTGAAGAAGGTATTACTGATATTTGAGCTTGTACTTTTGGGAATATCCTATGATTAATTCAGTGTTTTTATTCATTGTCTTTTGTTGTTACAGCTTTGGATGCTCTTGTAGAGAAGAGAATAACTGGTTTTCCTGTGATTGATGATCAATGGAAATTGGTAAATCTATTTTTGTTTTAACTATGATAGGAAAGAAAATAAATAACACACACGTGCACACACACATATATGGCATAATATGATGCAACATCTTTTGGCATATGAACAGTGCATTATTTTAAATCTTGAATTGTAGATATGTATTGACAACATAAATTATATTGTTGTTTGATATAATGTTTTAACAGCAGCTATGTTTCTTGGAGATTGTTATCTGTGGAATGCTAAAGAATGATATACAGAAAATTATGATATTTGGTTTGTGCTTGATATATTTCCTAAAATAAATATGTCTGAGTGCCAAGTGCAGGAAGCAAAATGTTGGCTACCATCTTATTGCATTAGAATAAAAATTTTGACACTTCAATTATGTGTTAAGCACGGTAAAACTTGAGAAAAGAGAGGAACAATAGAACCTTTTTATGGGGTTGAATACCAAAATCATCTTCTCAAGGAATCCATTTTGAGATCTTTGTATGATTAATTGACTACTTTGGGTAGAATCCCCGCATCATCTTATCTAGAGTTTTTAGATCTTTTGAATCTTAATTACTAAGGGAAAAAAAAAGGTTCAATGCACATATTGTGTATCCAAACAAGCTCCTCTTTCAAATAAAATTATTTTTCTTACAAAAATAAAAATTTGAGAAACATTTTCTGCTGAAAACAGAGATTAGGAAATTTTTACTTATGAGAAAAAAAAAGGAAATAGTTACTCTGTTTGGAAGATCTGGGGAAAATGCCCTTTTGCTCTATGGTTGTGAGATATCTCCTGTAGTCTTGTTAATATTGTTAGGACTATATGAGTTAATGAAATATTAGGAGAGTGCACCAAGTTAACTGTGAAAATGTTTCTTTTAGAGTGTTTATAGAAGAGGGAATTTGAGCCCTTTCTATGTTGCATCAAGGACAATGTGAAACATGCACGAAGACTATGAGTATCAAACATGTTGAATCGAGAACATTGTTCTGGTGACAATATGGTATGTTGTATATGATCTTAAATTATGTCATTATTTCCTTCTCTCTGGTGGGGCTTTCCCTTGCAATATGAGTTCTACAGATGGACAAAATTTAGTTACAAAATTGGTTGTAGCCTTAGGCTACAAACTCACTTAATAAAATAAATATTATTGCATATTTTGAAAATCTAACTGTTGAATTACATGTTTTTTACGCTTTTAATGTATATGTCAATTTTTGTGTCAATTGGATATCATTTACTATATAATCTATAATTTTATATTTTATGTATAATTTTAAATTACAAAAACTTGCAATTTAAAAATTTATTGATGACATATCTATTGATCTTTAATTTTCTTGAAACTTTGCAAACATGGAGGATATAAGAAGAAGATGCAATCCAATAGTGGATTTGTCAAAATTCACCTTCAATAAAAAGATATTGAGTGAGTTTGTAGCCTAAGGCTACAATTGATTTTGTAGCTAAACTTTGTCCTTTACAGATTTAGGGGAGGTCGTTATGCTTTGTAGACAAGGAAGTGATGGGTATGCTGTTTCCCCTTTACTCACCTTTGCTAGAACTTTGAGTGGATTGCCATGGGTAGAAGGAGATGTGGAAGTGTGGATGTAGGGAATGGGTAGGAGTGAGGATATGAGCTAAGTACTTATGCCATATAATAGAAATTTTGCAATGATCATATAAATACCTTATCTAAATTGGAGTCCAGAGGCTGGGCATGCTACTTTTGCCAAAAGCGGTGGCACAACCACCCTTCATTGACCCCCAAAAATTAAATTTATTTTTTTTATTTTTTATATAATACACACATATATAAAGGTTGGCCCCTTAAAATAAGAGCAAGTCCCCAAGAATTTGAGTTTTATATAATATAAATCCTACATTTTCTTGATTTTATCTTTTGAGCAAACTTAGGACTAACAAAATACTTCTGTCCAAATTGTGAACTCCCTCCCTTGGCTTGACTTGTTAGTTTTAGGGTGGTATGATATTGAATTAAGAACCTACTCAGCTTAGTATGTAGATGATAATTTAATCCATTTTAAAATATAACGAGCTAGTATCCAATTTTTCTTGTTCAAGATGGTACCTTTAAGTGACTATGGATGATTGATTTTCTTTTATTTATTTTTTGGTTGATGAGATTTTTATTATTGTCCACTTCTATTGGTAAGTTGATTAATAATAATAATAGTAATAAGTTGATTAATAATTATTATTAATAATCAATTATAAAAGTTGATTAATAATAATAATAATAATAATAATAAAATTATTATTATTATCTGAATGGGTCAAATAATTAGTTCATATGAGTTTGATTTTCTTCAAGGCGTTGACTTGTGGTTGTTTTTATGAGGCAGGTTGGTGTCGTTTCAGACTATGACCTGTTAGCACTTGACTCGATATCAGGTAGTATGGAAACTATGATGCCAAATTTGAGATGTTTGTGGAATAATTAGATACATTTCATTAACTTCAAATAAATATCTATTTTTTAATTACAATATCAGAAGACACTTGATTAGAAATTAAATTTCACTAATAATTTGTCACAATAACAATTTAGGCCTGTCTGTCACAATAACAATTTAGCTATCAGTTTTTTGTAAAACAGCTACTTATTTGTTCTTTTATGACTATTAGGTGGCAATCAAAGTGACACAAATTTGTTTCCTGATGTCGATAGTTCATGGAAAGTATGTAAGAATGTTCCTCTTCCAAATACTAGTTCTCTATCATGATTAAATTTTGTCCATTGCTTGTGCTGCTATGGGATTCTTGTTGGAGGAACTTTGGGAATGGGTAAAACTTAGGTGCTATACATTTGGTTCCCCAGTTAGATTCAAACAAATTTGTATTATCCAATATAGTGCAAACAATATAATTTTTTGCCGAGTAGAATTAAAATCTTAAAATCCATTTATGTGTTTAAATTTAATTGGGGAACCTTTTGTATTGCACCCAAGGACTTGTACCTAAGTTTTCTCCTTTGGGAATATGGTTGAAGTTGATGTTGTAAATCTGCTAATATTCATAAATATGCAGTATATAGACCAGCCTTGGACATGAACGCACGTGCAAGTGCATTGTGCACACAATGTACACACGTGAACACTTGTGCATGCACACATGGTCCTCTTCAGCAAGACTGTTGGAATTGAGAATCTTCTCAAGAGGAACTAACTTCTATGTTTAGGGGTGTAGGCTACACGATAGGAGGCACCATGAACTTAGAAATAAGAAGTCAAAATCAAAACCATGGTTATGCCAGCATTTTATTGCAGCTGCTATCCGATGATATTTTGAAGTAGGGTTGTGAGTCATACAGCCATTAGAATTGCCTGCTTAGAGACTGTAAATCATTAAGATTTTTTTACGAGTTCTATATATGCAATGAGGAAGTTAAACACCAATTTTCCTAGTCTTATAATATTATGGATTTTTGTATAAACTATACCGTTTGGGTACAAGTGATAGACATATCTTGTTACAACATGACTATCTTTTTTGCATGTTTCCTTTCAAGTTCTTGGAGCATTGCAGTAACATAGTTACTGCCTAATCTGTTTGAGGAGGTGGTATCTAATGAGACCTTCCTCTCGCAGCATGTGGGACCCGTAGATGTTGGATATCTAATCTGCAACTTAACTATTCATGCCTTTGTTTTGGCTATAGTCCATTAGCAGCCTTAAACTCAACCGACTGGGATTTGCTATATGGATCATTATATAACAGTATTCACTGTTTAGGGCCATATCGCTAGTTACCTCTCTAAAAGCTTTTACTTTTATTTGTAAGTTCTACCTGTCATTTGGGCCTATGTTTTTCTTCTTTTTACTACTACATCACAGCATTGGTAAAAGGGGATTTAAGTGCAATGTGGCAAAGTGCCAGGGATGAAGCGCTTTTTACACCTAAACTGAAGTGAATTTGATAAGGCATGCCTAAACTGCACTTTTGTGCACTTTTTTTGTTCTTATGAAAAAGATAAATAACTTATTAAATGTAATTGTTAGATCTTAATACTAATGATATGGGCCCCTGATTTCTTATATGAGTTACATCTTTTTTATGGACTGGCTCAATCTCTCTCAAATCCATCCCCCTGCCCTGCCTATTTTGGACTGGCTATATCCTTTCTCTCTCTCCCAAAATCCAATCCCTTTTTTTCTTCTTGAGTTTTATTTGGACCAGACAAATTTCTAGGAAACCCGCCAGCCCCATTATATAACAAATAATGGTCTGTTTGAAGCTGTTTGGATGTCATGAAAATTGTTGGAATAGAAAAGGATCAGGATTATGCATTTGTTATTTCAAGCTTTTTTTTGAAAATTTGTGTTTTTTATTTTAAATAAATTTATTGTTTATTAATAACTTTTTTAAAATTTAGCACATTATTTTGAAAATGTGTTGTGCCTATGGTCTTGGAGGCCTTCGCAAGTAAGTGCACCTCACACTTCACCAACACTGCTCCATCATTAATATAATAATTTTTTTTTGGGTATTTGAGCACTAATAGGCCTGTATTGCACGTATCTAAACCATCTCAATCAACTCTTGCTTATTTTATCCATAATTGGTGCCATCCCATGTTATCATAAATAAAAAGGGTCATGAAACCTTTGGAATCCCAATCACATTATTTTTATTTTTTATAACTTATATGTAATGAAATTTTATTTATAAAAAGGGGATTATATGAGAGCAATGCAACAAATTAAGACCTAAAATTACAAAGATCCATGAACTCTAAAAGAGAAAAACAACTAACATTTCCAATATTTCTCTACCAATCAAACAAAGATCTAAAAAGGCAGAGACTCAAATGAAGCAAAGATGCTTCAATCCCATCAAATGATCTAGCATCGCATTTCTTCCAAATAGACCATATTACACAGGGATATAAACTTCCACATGTCATAGCTAAAATTGCCTTTGAATCCGCTTCTTGAACAGACTAGGAGGCCTTTCCCCAAGCAAGGCATAACCTAGGAAACATCAAAACTAGAGAAAACCATAGACTGTACCTCCCAACCAATGGCACAATGAAGGAAAAGATGATTTATATTCTCCCCATCCACTTTGCAAATATAACTTAATCCGTAATCCATTGTAAATTTTTACCACATGCAGCAGTCCAAGTGGAAATCAGTCACAATATTCTCAGACAACATGTGAAACTTGAATTTATTTGAGAATTTTATTGCTTACTTTAGGGATTGCAATGGACTCATGCCAGTTGGTTTGATATGTTACAGCAAGGATTTTTTTTTTTTTTTGGAAAAAATACAAAACATTAAAGAGCAAATGAAAGTTATGAAACATGTTTGGCCTAGTTCATGCTATATAGGTTTTATGTTCAATTCTTATTTGATTCAATTGGTACAATCACTTAGACTTTATATCATGACGACTTTGTAATTTTATTTGTAACTTATTTTGTCATTTGGGTGGATTTGGTATGGGCAGCTATGTCACTGCAGTTTTGACTGTGAGAAATTTTCAGATGTGAAGTAATTGTCTTATATAACATGAACATGACTTTACTCAAGTGCTTGATTTAACTTTGCAGGATAAAATATATTGGTCATTAGTATCATCCCTTTTTTTTTTTTAAGGCTAGAATCTTTGTATATGCAAAACAGTCCTAATTAATGTAGGCTGTACTTCACTTGGTCTCTGTCCTCCCTACATAAGCAATTGCTAAAATCATATGCCACGTGTGAGTCCACTAAGATGGAGTCATACCCTAGCCTAGAACCTAAAGCCATCTTGTTGCTCTTTGTTTTGTAATTCTTGAGCTTACTTTTCAGATAGAAGAGATTCCCTATCTAGGAATTCAATGAATTGTGTGAATAATTTCTTACTTCTTGCAATTCTGGATAATTGTTGCAGACATTCAATGAGATACAGAAATTGATTGGTAAGAATAATGGTAAGGTTGTCGGGGACTTGATGACTCCTGCTCCACTTGTTGTTCGTGAATCCACCAATCTGGAAGATGCTGCTAGGTATTATTATTGTTATATATTGTTAATTCTATAATATATCTTTAAAAAAAAAATGTTTTTAAAGAGAGTTTTCTGTGAATTTGTGAGTGTATATGTTTAGTTCTCTGTCACATCATGTTTTTTACATGAAAATTCACTTTTACAGCACCATATTTTGCACTTTCTCAAACATTCTTTGAACTGTAGCAGGGATGGGACTTACTGTTTCTTACAAATATGTGGTTTTATCATTACTATGCATATGTTTTCTACAAGTTGTGACCCCAAACCACACGTCTAATATGAAATTGATGATATGCTGAAATGTGCAGTTTGACACAGTTTATGGTGTTGGTCATTTTCCCGTCTATCTAAAAAGTTGGAATCCTGAACGCTCTAAAATTTTGTTTTCAATTCCAGGTTGTTGCTTGAAACAAAATACCGTCGATTGCCTGTAGTAGATGGTGATGGTAAGCTGGTAAGAATTTTACTCTCATGCTTTTCTGTTGAAATTTCATTTTAGATGCTTGGCAGCAGTGGGTAGTTTCTGAATGACATGTGATTAAATGTGGAAGGTTGGAATCATAACAAGGGGAAATGTTGTTAGAGCTGCGCTTCAGATAAAACGTGCCAGTGAGAAGTCAACATAATTCAGCATGATTTCGGTGGAACTGCTCTGCTGATAGAATGCGAGTCTGAATGGTTGCCATAATTCATATATGCGAAAGATATGTAACCTTTGAATCACATTTATGCAACAATCTTTTGGCATCGCAGTTGTGCAGTCTCTTGCTCCAGAGTTGTTTGTTGAGCCAACAATATCATTTGGAGGAAGGTGTATAATTGCTGTCCTAGTTATCTTCTTGGCCATTATTTTAGAGGTAAGTGATTGATTGATTCCTGTCCCTAGGCCTTTTTATTATGCAGTGGTGCAGAGTTGATTTGGTGCAGTGTAAGCTGACTTTTATATTGTAATCTGCAGTGTGTTACAATTTACATTTATGAAAGTATATATATATATATATATATTTGTTATAGTCCAGATTAGTATGACAAATTTAAATAAGTAAAAAAAAAAAAATACAAATTTAAGGAAAAGTTCAAATCTAGCTGACTGCTACTGCATTAAGGTCGCTGACTCCAACCATACAGGGCTAGCAATTTTAGCTAGACTGACTCTCGAACGGTGCAGGTAAAAAGGAAACGATTGTAAGAGCGGCCTCTGCAGCAACCTAGTGATACATGGTATAGTTATTTCATTTATTTAATATAAATAAATACTAGACATAGAAAGAATCTAGTCTGATATTTTGAACGATCCCTTGATTTTCAATAGAAGAACTTCTGTCTAACCCATTCTTCAATCGAGGTCTCCAAGAAAAGGAACTTACTATTTCTATTTCTATTGAAGAAAAGCTTGAAACCTCTTTTAGATATGAGGATTATTAATTCTTAGGTGAAACTTAGTGAGTTGAAAGTGTCGCATATGTAGCCTTTGACTAAGAATAAAAAGGAAAATCGACTATACTTGTGCTGATAAGGAAGGAAATATAAAAAAAGACAGAAATTTGAAATTGAGATGGTATATGAACTTATTTCTGCTAGTGTGGTCATCTGCATAATATTATAGATTTGTTAAACACAATATGCCCAAGTTTTACCATTGAGATTATATATTATTACAAGTACACTCAGCGTAAGAACTTAACCAATTCAAATTGCCCAAGGATGCTACTTTAGACGGGCATGTTCAGACGTTACTTTCTTGGAAGCTTGCCTTGCTTAGCTCTGGCACAGCTCCTAGAGATCGCTTATGGTCTTGAGGCTTCCAAAGCCAGAAGAGATTGAAGATTGGCTTCCCTTGGGATATGAAGAAAGGCTACTGAATACTAAGAGAAGGCTGTTGATAAATGGTTGGGCACCACAGTTGCTGATATCAGAACGTGCGGCTGTGGAGGGTATGTGATATATTGTGGATGGAACTCTACCATTGAGGGTGTGAGTGCTGGTGTGCCAATGATCACGTGGCCGCTTTCATCAGAGCAATTCTTCATTGAGAATTTTATGACTGATGTGATAAAGGTGGGGGGGATTTCAATAGGGGATGAGGAGTGGGTATCATGGCATGCTGAGCCTTTGGTGACTGCGAAGAGGGAGAAGGTGACCATGGCAGTGTGTGGATTAATGGGGTAACAATGAAGTTGAGGTGGTGGGAATGAGAAAGAGAGTGAAAGAGTTGGGGGAAAAGGCAAAGGAGAGCTGTTGAAGAAGATGGCTCTTCTTATGTCAATGTGGAGTCTTTCATAGAAGAGCTCAGGTCTTTCCTGCAAAGAGAGTCCGGAAACTGCCGGAGATCAGATCAAGAATGATTTGTTGGTGGTTTAGTGAGTAACTGCTTACACTGTCGTTTTTTGCTTGATTAGTAATTAGTAATTACTATGGTCTTGAAAGCATTGCATTTTGTTTTTCACTACATAATTTCTTACGAGGACCACTACTGGCAGTGGCAACTAGATATACGGTGTTTCTCTTCCTTCAATAAAACATTAAACAAGACGAGGATATGATCATGTGACTCGACTAAAAAAATGCGCCCTCTGTCTTATTATTTTAAAAAAAAAAAAAATTTTTTTTTTTTTGTTTTTGATAAGATATTTCAACCTCTTTTTGATTGCATTAAATAAGATTGTTCGGGGATAGAGGGCCTCCCTCGTATTATACTTGGTTTCCTACAACTAGAAATGGCCGAAAAGAACCTAATAAATTATTATATATACTTAAGTCATGTTTAGTAACTATTTTGTTTTCTATTTTTGTTTTCTTGTTTTTAAAGGAAAAAGAAATTTTTTTTTTTACTTTTAAAAATGAGAAACACGTTTGGTTAGTTGAAAGGAAAAACAAATTTTCTAAAAACAAAATTCAAGAAATTTGTTTGGTAGTTGTTTTTGAAAAAGTTGAATTTTGTTTTGTTTGGTTAATTTAAAAAAAAAAAAAAAATTTTAAATCAAAAACACGTTTGCTTCAAAGTATTTAAAATCCTTACACCTAGAGGAGTTATAAAATCAAATGTTTTGTATATAACATTCAAGCCTGAAACTTTAATTATATAAGTAAGACTAAAACTATAACACTTTAATCAAGTGTTATAAAAGATAATCAATAACTAAAGTTTATAACATGGCATCAATGCTTGGGAATCAATTTCATCAAAATAATAATAATAATAATAATAATAATAATAATGTGGCATCAATGATGCCTATTATTTGCCAACATCAATCCTACGATTTGATCCCTATAAGTTGCCATAGCTTCAGCAGCTTGATCAATTAAGTCAACAGTGTGCAATGGCTCACCCGAATTATTTATACTTTCATCTTCAACAGTAAGGTTATGAATGTTGAACTGAGTAAACAAGCAAAAGTCTCGGTAGATGGTATCTCTCAGTACAATATAGAGGTAGAAACCACAAGGTGCAAGGATAACCAGAATCCACTAGATAATAGCCACCTAACAAAGAAAATAATAAGATAGAGGCAAGTATGACATGGTGAATGAGGAAAAAAATGGTTACTAAACATAGCCTTAGTCTCCTAATTAGTTTGGTGATTTATAAGACAATACATGTATATTGAATCATGAGTCATTAAATCATTTAAGGGTCTGTTTGGGATTTGCTTATTTTACTGAAATTGAAAACTTTTTACTAAAAGTACTATAGATAAATGTAAAAGTTAACTGAAATAGAATAGTGAGACCCATAAATAGTACTAAAAAATGCAGTGAGCCCATGAATAGTAGCAAAAATAAGCTGAATAGTAAAATAAGCTAACTTTTTAACTTGGAGCCAAATGCACATTAAATAAACGATGTGATAAAAATACAAATGAATGGTCTTATGAACCCTATGTAGTGAGTTTAGAGGAATTCCCTTTAATCTATAAGTGCTACAATCTATTGCATGTTGTCACTCACTATCTTGTTTTTGGTGGACTGTAAATTTTTGACCTTGAGATCCTCAAATGGTGTTACGGAGAATAGCAATCATCGCAAGGACTAATGCACTTAGAGCATTCGCATCAGCTCTTTTATAATTGTGTAAAATACAGATTTTGACCAATTTTACACATTTTGAGTAAAAAAACACCCACATCAGTGGGTGTAAAGATGTGTAAAATATACACAGCCGGTGTAAATGAACAGTATACCGTGTATATTTACACGGTTACTGTTCATGTGTATTCGATTTTTTTATTCTTTTTTTCACTCTCCTCTATCAAACTGCAACAAACTAGTGCGGGGAAGAAGGCGCTAGCGCCACCACCAAACCCAGAGCCACCACCAAACACCGCAACCTAGCACAGAGAATTAACTCAAAATCAACACCGCCTAACCACCACTCAATCACCACCACCACAACCCATCCAGACCCATGATATTCCAATCACAAAATCAACCAAAAACAAAGAAAAATCAAACCTTCAATGGAAAACTCAACAACTTAGAACCCAAAATCAAACTTTCAACAGAAAACCCATCAACCCAAACCCAAACTCAAATCAAGGCCGCTGTCACCACTGCCATGGAGAGCTTGCTGCTTTCTTTGCTCGTGGAGAGCTTGCTGCTGCCATTAGAGAAGAGAGAAACAAGTGCTGAGCTACAACAAAGGAAAAGATAAAAATAAAAAAAAAATAAAAAAAAAAGAAAGAAAAAAAGAAAAGAAAAGAGAACAGACCGTGGGAGAGGAAGTAGAGAAAGGATGTTGTTTTGTGAGATATAAAAGGAAATAATAAAACTGAGGATCAGATGTGCGGTGACCGTGGGAGAGGAAGTAGAGAAAGGACTTTGTGAGATATAAAAGGAAAAAATAAAAGTGATGGTCAGATGTGTGGTAGGGGTTAAAAGTGAGGGGGAAAGGAAGCTTCCTTTACTTGTAAATATATCTAAATATAATTTAATTATAAAAGAATTATGATTGAGATTTTTTTTTTCAAACCAAGCATGATTTTATCTGGAATTTTATTAAAGTCTATATTAAAATTTTTAATTCAAATCAGTGCCTCTTTTTTTTTTTTTTTTTTAATTTTTTTTAAAAAACTAAAATCATACTCCATGGCCACGCTCTCGTCCACCTCAAAGGACTCGCCGTCTGAGCTTTTCAGGGTCACCTTCTTCGTGTTCTCCTTCTCCTTCTCCTTCTCCTTGTTACTCACCACCACGCTTGTTGAAGACGACGCCATTGTTGTTTTCACAGATAGAGAGAGAGAGCTAGAGAGCTGTAGTGTTGGGATGAGAAGGTGAAAGAGTGAAGGACAGAGTATTCATAAAGGAGGCGTGGGGCTTAAGAAACTGAGGCGGCGTGGTTTTTGTGTTGCGTACTTCTCTTTTTGAGAAAGGTGTTGTGAATTTTTTTTTTTTTTTTTAGGAAAAAGTTGTTGTGAACTTAATAGTTAAGCTAATACTTTCTTTTTGGGGATAGAATAGTGTTAAGTTAATACTAATCCTTTGCCCATAAAAAAAAAAATAAAAAAAAATTACCCTTTTTTTTTCTTTTTTCTTTTTTGTAGCATAGGATTTTAAAAATTGTATTATTTTAGTGTCCTTAGGGTGAGTTTAGTTTGACTTTTGGAGAAAGTTGTGGTTTTAAAAAATACGGTATGAAATTTGATTTTTTTTTTTTTTAAGCAGAACATTTAGTAAAAATTGTCAAATGGTGTTTTTTGAAAAAACTTTTGGCAATATTTATCAAAATTTTTGTTTGAAATGACAAAATAATTTCATAACATTTTACAATAATTTTATTTTTTGAGAAATAAACACATATACAAGGGAGAGGGAAATAAGATTTCACAATAATTTTATAAAATAATTTTGGATAGTAAGTAGTTATTGGTGGATAAAATATTTATGTTAGTAGTAACCTAAATTAAAATCAATTATAATTTACCACCTAAAATTTGTAAAAAAATATTGTGAATATAGCATTATTCAAATCAAATTATTCAATTTTTTAAATATATTTATTCACACCCTTGCCCCTACACCCAACCCAACACATTTTCCACTTCTTTTTTTTTTTTTTTTTCCTTCTCTTTTTCCTTAGCCACATGTAGGGGTGTGCAACAAACTCGCCAAAACTGACCTGATCCAATCCAAACCACCAAGTTAGGTCGGTTTTTAGGGGTGATGGGTTGGGTTGGGTCATGAATTTTTTTAACAGTGGGTCAGGTTGGGTTTAGGTCATGAGATTTACAAACCTGCCTAACTCGACCCGACCCACCTATATTTAATATATATTTAAATATAAATATATACATTAAAAAATATATTATATAATTTTGTTATTTATTTTTTCCCCTTTTCCTAAATAAAACCTAAACCCTAAGTTTTTCTTTTATAGTTTGTGTTTGTTTGGCATTATGCTCATGATTATTTGATTATAAATTTGCTCTTACTTGTAGTGGTGTTGTTCTAATTCTCAATATAATAATAATAATAGTAATTAAAAAAAAATATTGTCTAACCCTACTCGATCCACGTGAATTGGGTTGAGTTGAATTGTTTTTAACCCACCATGATGGGTTAGGTTAAAAAAACTTCTCAACCTGACCCATACGCACCCCTAACCACAAGAACCAACCCTTCACCTTTTGAAAATGGTTGTAAATTATAATTTCCTCAATAAAAATATTACCCGACTAAAGAAATTAAAGTGCTAGTTAAACCTATATATTATAATGAAAAGGTGCTGTGTGTATGATGTATCACACATCTTATTACTTAATAGAAAAACAAATTAGTTGAGGCATTTTATAATTCTAAAATATCAACTAGGCCATTCCAATTTTAGGTTACGATTTGTGATAAAATTAAGTTCACTAAAATTGCAATCACAGTAGTAGTACTCATGCCTTAATAACTTCTTCTTCTTCTTCTTCTTCTTTTCTTGGGATCAAACATTATCCTTAAAATAAATCCACTTTAAAACATTCAACCAAATATTAATAATATATTTTCTCAATTTTTTTTTTGATAATATATAAAGCAACTAGACTAGTCATAAAACTCCATATCTGTTATTATGAAGATGAAATATGATCTTAGGTCTATAGTATTTCTTTGGACTATCTGGCTTTTGCCCTTTATTTTTTTTTTATTTAGCAATTTGCCCATGTTTGCAAACTATATAGGGGCGTGCCCCTATTTCGATACTCGATTATCTTAAAATCGAGTTTCAATGAAATACTCGATTCGTAGAAAATCGAGTTATGCCCGATCAAACTTTAAAAAAAAAAAAAAAAAAAATTGCATGGAACTTGAATATCAAAAATCGAGTTCCATGCAAAAAAAAATTTTATAAGTGGGAGCCCTATAATGACGTTTTTATGCCCTATAATGACGTTTTAAATTCCTATAGCGGCATTTTCCTGCAAAATTTTTATAATTGTGATCACGCCATACAAGTTTAGGGACCCTATAGTGGCGTTTTTAAGCCCTATAGTGACATTTTTAAACCCTATAGCAGCGTTTTCATGCAAAAAAAAATTTTATAAGTGTGATTTTTCCAGCAAATTTTTTTTTACAAGTGTGATACCATTTAGGAAGCCCTATAGTGGCCTTTTTAAGCCCTATAGCGACGTTTTAAATCTCTATAGTGGCGTTTTCCTACAAATTTTTTTTATAAGTGTGATTACCCTATCAGGGAGTCCTATAGTGGCGTTTTTAAGCCCTATAGTGACGTTTTAAAGCCCTATAGTGGCGTTTTTGAACTCGATTTCTATAAAATCAAATTCCATGTTTTTTTTTTTTTAATTTAAGTTTGATCAGGCATAACTCGATTTTCTACAGATTGAGTATTTCGTAGAAACTCGATTTTAAGGTAATCGAGTATCAAAACAGGGGCATATCTCTATGTAGTTTGCAAATAGGGGCAAATTGCTAAATAAAAAAAAAAATTAAGGGCAATAGGCCAGATAGTCCGTATTTCTTTCTTTCATGTAGGTTGCAAGGCAATACAGTTGCACTTGCTTTAGCCTAAAGAGCAAAACTTTATTTTTCATTACAAATCTGGTCCACTAAATATTTTGTCTTTTGTTTTGCCTAATTTTCCTAATTCATGATTAATAATATATCACGTATTTCTTTCTTAAAAA
>NW_027069793.1:288300-356322 GCF_002906115.3 Quercus suber | reverse complement strand
GTTATTATTTTTTCCCCTTTTCCTAAATAAAACCTAAACCCTAAGTTTTTCTTTTATAGTTTGTGTTTGTTTGGCATTATGCTCATGATTATTTGATTATAAATTTGCTCTTACTTGTAGTGGTGTTGTTCTAATTCTCAATATATAATAATAATAGTAATTAAAAAAAAATGTCTAACCCTACTCGATCCACGTGAATTGGGTTGAGTTGAATTGTTTTAACCCACCATTGATGGGTTAGGTTAAAAAAACTTCTCAACCTGACCCATACGCACCCCTACCCACAAGAACCAACCCTTCACCTTTTGAAAATGGTTGTAAATTATAATTTCCTCAATAAAAATATTACCCGACTAAAGAAATTAAAGTGCTAGTTAAACCTATATATATAATGAAAAGGTTGCGCTGTGTGTATGATGTATCACACATCTTATTACTTAATAGAAAAACAAATTAGTTGAGGCATTTTATAATTCTAAAATATCAACTAGGCCATTCCAATTTTAGGTTACGATTTGTGATAAAATTAAGTTCACTAAATTGCAATCACAGTAGTAGTACCTCATGCCTTAATAACTTCTCTCTTCTTCTTCTTCTTCTTTTCTTGGATCAAACATTATCCTTAAAATAAATCCACTTTAAAACATTCAACCAAATATTAATAAATATTTTCTCAATTTTTTTTTTGATAATATATAAAGCAACTAGACTAGTCATAAAACTCCATATCTGTTATTATGAAGATGAAATATGATCTTAGGTCTATAGTATTTCTTTGGACTATCTGGCTTTTGCCCTTTTTTTTTTTTATTTAGCAATTTGCCCATGTTGCAAACTATATAGGGGCGTGCCCCTATTTCGATACTCGATTATCTTAAAACGAGTTTCAATGAAATACTCGATTCGTAGAAAATCGAGTTATGCCCGATCAAACTTTAAAAAAAAAAAAAAAAAAAAATTGCATGGAACTTGAATATCAAAAAATCGAGTTCCATGCAAAAAAAAATTTTATAAGTGGGAGCCCTATAATGACGTTTTTATGCCCTATAATGACGTTTTAAATTCCATATTCCCCCCCCCCCCCCAAAAAAAAAGTTTTTCTAGTACCATAAATAAATTCACTATTTTGCCACAATTCTTCTATGTGGTAGGCTATGATTGACATTTTTATCATTTTTATATGGATTACTATAAGAGCCAAGAGCAAAACGGGGCAATTTCCCTTTAAATCGTCCTAAAAATCCTTTGAAGTACTACTATATGTTAAATTATTTGCCCTTTTCTAACATTAGAGCAGAAAAACAAAGAAACAATTTCCCTTTTTTACTATAAACAAACCGAAATATAATAAATAAATAAATAAAATCTCCCACTTAAGAAAGTTTAGAGACAACAAAATTTCACAATATTTTCATGCAACTCTTATTTTTGATTGAGGTAGTCCATGAATAATTTATTTTGATTTATGATGTGCAAACACCTCAATTTATTGTGATAATATTGTGAGATTTTGTTGTATTACTAAGAGAATTTCTCACACTTTACACAAACCGTGGCACCAAAATAAATGCCACCAAGCTATCATTCCGCTATTAGCAATTTTTATTTTTTATTTTTTTTGAGAATCTACGCTCAACACTTTTTAAATTGATATATTTTCTTAATTTATTTTAAGAAATCAAATTATATGTCTAAACTTTGCATATATAAACTAACCTTTTAATTGGTTTTTTTACGGTTGTTTACAATTTTAATAGATTTTGTACAGTAATTATTGTTGTTTATAATTAATTAATTATTTTTATTTACTTTACTATTTTTTTATAAGGATTTCTTTTACTTTTAATTTTGCCAAAAGTTGTTGATAAGGGTAGGTTTAAAAGTTTGATAAACTCATTCACATAATTCAAAACTGACGTTCCTAGTGAACTCGTCCACCTTTGCTTGTGCATTCATAGACATAAACGACAATTACACCTCAAGGCCGACAGCTGCACCTTGAGATCAACGACACCTGAATGAGACGACCAAAATGCATAAACGGGTCTGACATGGCTTTGCTTGGCCTCCACGCATGAGTATATAAGGAAACATTTTGTACCCCACTGTTAACGCTAATCAAGGGGATTCCTACAAGGAAATGATCCCGCAAGATACGCGTATTAATGAAGATATTCTTTACAAGGAAAGACCCTTTATGCCAAGGAACAGATGTCAATCCTATACTACTATAAAAATCCCAAAACCCTCACACACCAAGTTATGCATAATTTACTCCAACTCTGGCACTATAAAGTTGTAAAAAAAGTTCTTTAACTTAACTTAATCATACTAGTACTCTTTTAAGGTTTTCTTTTTTTGTTTTATGAGGTGTTGTCATGAGTAAAATTTTAAAAGAACCCATTTATTATTATTATTATTATTATTATTATTATTATTATTTTTTGAGTTTAAGAACCCATTTTTATAATATCGAGTTCCGTTGAAAATGCTAGTTCAAAACTCTCCTCTTTTCTCACTCTCGTCTCTCTCTCTTGAAGGCACGAGCGTCTCTCATCTCTTCTCAGTTCTCAGTCTCTCTCTGTAAGTATATGAACAAATGATTGAATCGTATAGAATTTAGATTTATCAGTCTTGATATTTGTGATTGTGAGATTCATTACCTGCTTGATTTTTGATGCTTCTCTATATTTCTTTGAATATTCCATGTTAAAGTAATGTCCTCTAGCTGAAGAATTTATTGAATCTTGCATCATACTGTGGTAAGAGCATCCACAGCAGTGGAGCTAAAATGCTAAAATGCTAAAATTTAGCTTCACAAACACAAAAAATCTCATGCAGCAGTGGAGGTAAACTTAAAATTTATAGATGAATTGCTACAGTGCACATCTAAAAATAGATGTGCACTGTAGCTTGGAGCTAAAAAAAAAAAAATATATTTTAATCTCAGCCCGTGCTGCCTCTTAATTTTTTTATTCATTTCACTCAGCCACTCTCATTTTTTTTATTCATTTCACTCAGCCACTGCACAAACACAGCCACTCTCAAACACTCAGCCCCTCTCTCTCGTTGCTGGCTCCTCCTCTCAAGCTCACTGCCGACTCTCCTCTCATTCGCCGGCCGGTCCACCTGAAGCTCACTCCGGTCCACCTCAAGCTTCCGTCCACCTCAACCGTCCACCTCAAGCTTCCGTCCACCTCAAGCTTCAAGCTTCAACCGTCCACCTCAAGCTTCAAGCTTCCGTCCACCTCACTCCGGTACAACTTGCTTCCTTTTTCTTTTCTTTTTTTTTGTTTTCATTTTATCAAATCCGGTCTCATTCACTCTCATTCTTTGGTTTTTTTGGGTTTGGGTTTTTGATGCTTTGGGTTTTTTGATTTGGGTATAATCTTCCGCCGATCCGCCAATCCGCTTTGGGTTTTTGATTTGGTCCACTGGATGTCTCTGTTTTTTATTTTTGATATATGATTTTTTGTTGTTGTTTTGGATTATTGGCTTGGTGATTTTGGTACATTATTTTGGTAGATTGATGATGATTATGGTTTGGTAAGTGTGAGTGATGAAGATGATGATTAATGTTTGTGATATGGATTTTGTGAAATGATGATGATGATTAATGTTTGTGATATGGATTTGGTAAGTGCTCTGTTTCTCATCGATGATGATGATGATTATGGATTTTGTGATATGGATTTGGTAAGATGGTGTTCTCTGATTTGGGTGGATTCCAGTTATCATGATTATGTGTGTGTGTTTGTGATTAAATTTGCATTTGATGAAAATTGATGATATGAGTGTTGTTGATGACTGACTGGTTGTTCTGTGAGACTATGAGGATTGTCAATTACGGTTGACGATTCTTGTTTTATTCTGTAAATTTAGCTGAATTGGGATTCCGGCTATTGTTATTGCCTTAAAAATGGTATTTGAGTTTGCTTATTGTGGTGAAAGAATGTGTTGCATGATCATGTAAGTTTGGGAATTTTAATTGGATATGTCCTGTTGCACATCTTAATTGGACATTGTATTTTGTTGGGTATGTAAGTTTGGGAATTTTCTGTGTGGGGCGGCGGCGGCGGTGGGGCGGTGGCGGCGGCGGGGCGGCGGGTGTAGCGGTGGCGGTGATGATTACAGGTGGTTGTGATTGTTATTTATTGTAGTAAATATTTTATTTTATTGTAGTAGATATATTATTTTATTGTGATGTTTATAGTATTTTATTATGTTGAAAGCTAAAATAGATCCACTGCTGCAGCATGTGTGTAGGTATAATAGATAAAGTAACTTTTGGTGGAGCTAAAAAGCTAAATTTTTAGCTCCACTGCTGTGGATGCTCTTAAGAGCCATTAGTACCCATTGGCTATATATTGTTTTGTCTACAAGACTACAATAAAAAAACCATAATTTCCTCCCATACACAAACAAAGCCTTAATAAATAAATAAATAAATAAAATCCTCTATTATAAAAATCCAATATTCTCCTTTTGCACCACCGCTATATAAAACCCTCCCCGTGATCCAACCTCACTCAAATCTCTCTCTCTCCTAAAATGTCTGACACCGCCTTCAACAAACGCAAATACGATGACCAGGCGGCTCCTTCCCCGGACTCGGCTCCTCCTTCCTACAACGCCGTCGCTCCTCCCATCGAAGGCAAGCAGCTCGCCCAGGAAGTCGCAGAGAAAGGCGCTTCCGGATTCGATTCTCACGATTCTGGCTTCAGCTCCATTCCTCCTGGTTCCGCCTCTCTCCCTCTACACGTTTCGTTTTCTGTATTGAATTTGTTAGGGTTCTCGATGTATAGCATCTAGGGTTTTGGTTACTAGGGTTATTGATCTAGGTTTTGTGTTAGTGTATTAGTTAGCTATAATTGATTCTAGGGTTTTGGTTGCTAGGGTTATTAATTATTTATATGAATCTAAATGTTAATGTAAAGCTCTGGTGACTTTGATTTGGTTGGATGGACAGATGTGAAGCCACACACAATGAGTAAGAAGATCGGTATTCCAAAAGGAAGAGTTGGTCATATTATTGGGAAAGGTGGGGAGACCATCGGAAATCTTCAAACTCAGTCTGGAGCTAAGATTCAGATCACTCAGGATTATTATTATTTTTTTTTTTTTTTTGAGTTTAAGAACCCATTTTTATAATATCGAGTTCCGTTGAAAATGCTAGTTCAAAACTCTCCTCTTTTCTCACTCTAGTCTCTCTCTCTTGAAGGCACGAGCATCTCTCGTCTCTTCTCAGTTCTCAGTCTCTCTCTGTAAGTATATGAACAAATGATTGAATCGTATGGAATTTAGATTTATCAGGCTTGATATTTGTGATTGTGAGATTCATTACCTGCTTGATTTTTGATGCTTCTCTATATTTCTTTGAATATTCCATGCTAAAGTTATGTCCTCTAGCTGAAGAATTTATTGAATCTTGCATCATACTGTGGTAAAGAGCCATTAGTACCCATTGGCTATATATTGTTTTGTCTACAAGACTACAATCAAAAAACCATAATTTCCTCCCATGCACAAACAAAGCCTTAATAAATAAATAAATAAATAAAATCCTCTATTATAAAAATCCAATATTCTCCTTTCCACCACCGTTATATAAAACCCTCCCCGTGATCCAACCTCACTCAAATCTCTCTCTCTCCTAAAATGTCTGACACCGCCTTCAACAAACGCAAATACGATGACCAGGCGGCGCCGCCCCCGGCCACTCGAAGGCCCACCGGTTTCTCCGCTCCGATCACGCCTCACTCCCCGGACTCGGCTCCTCCTTCCTACAACGCCGTGGCTCCTCCCATCGAAGGCAAGCAGCTCGCCCAGGAAGTCGCAGAGAAAGGCGCTTCCGGATTCGATTCTCACGAGTCTGGCTTCAGCTCCATTCCTCCTGGTTCCGCCTCTCTCTCTCTACCCGTTTTGTTTTCTGTATTGAATTTGTTAGGGTTTTCGATGTATAGCATCTAGGGTTTTGGTTACTAGGGTTATTGATCTAGGTTTTGTGTTAGTGTATTAGTTAGCTATAATTGATTCTAGGGTTTTGGTTGCTAGGGTTATTAATTATTTATATGAATCTAAATGTTAATGTAAAGCTCTGGTGACTTTGATTTGGTTGGATGGACAGATGTGAAGCCACACACAATGAGTAAGAAGATCGGTATTCCAAAAGGAAGAGTTGGTCATATTATTGGGAAAGGTGGGGAGACCATCGGAAATCTTCAAACTCAGTCTGGAGCTAAGATTCAGATCACTCAGGATATGAATGCGGACTCCAATTCTGTCACCCTAACTAGGTTGGTGGAGCTCATGGGTACTCCGGAACAGATTGCCAAGGCTGAGCAGTTGATAATTGACCTTCTTGCTAAGATGGTGCGCGCTAATTCTAACTGTGCCGTCTAGCATTTTTGTGTGTGCGTGTGTTCAATGCTAAATTAAAATTTTGTGTGATATTAATATAGCCAGGGGGTTTTGGCCAGGTTTCTCAAAGTTCGACTGGATGGTCTAAGCGTGTTGTTTTTGGAATGAAAATACCAAATAACAAGGTATACATAAGTTACTGTTTTTGCTAAAAGTTTTATTGGCATGTTTCAGGATATTATGTGATATGCACCTCATTTCAGGTTTCCTTTCAGAATATTTGTTCTATCTAAACTTGATTTTATGTATTTTTTTTATTTAATTGTGGGTTCAAGTGGGGGGCAACCTGATTATGTGATATCTTGAGAATATAGTGCTCAAGGTTCAGCAGCACTCTTCTTTCAATTAATAGCTTCTTCGTTTTGTTAAGTACATTCTTATTTCATTCCTGAAAGTATTATTTGTCAACTATGCTTTTCTTGTCCATATCCCGACTATGGTAGGTTCTATGTGTTTTATTGTTTAATGGTTCTAGAGCTTGTGCTAAAGCTACTGGTCTTCATGTTGAAGAAAGGATTCTCATGATGTTGTTAGTAATTTAGTTATCTATCAAATACTCTCTAAATTGTGATACTGCTATATCATAGTGTGTTCTCCTCCTATTGCTCTTTCTGTTAAGAAATAAATAGGTAATATTTACATTCTTATTTTTCATCCTCTATCAATCTTACTCTTAACTACATATTCAATACTTTTGGATCTTCATTAAGTGGCTATCTGGTTAATTTTCAAAGGATTGGATACAAAATTTAATGGGGCTGAGTGATAGTAGTACTATCATATTATTTAATTATTCGCTTTCTTTTGCATGTAATCAAAAAACTTTGGAAGAGGAGCTGAGCCTCTGGAATATTAACTGCTTTTTTCTCAAGTATATTATAAAAATTTTCCAGTTCTAAGAGAAGAATGACAAATGTATGTACACACAAACTTTGTAAGATTCTTTAAAGAGATCTATTTACTTGACCAATGTCTAGTTGGCTCAAAATTTTGACATTCTAGGTTTCCTGTATTCTTATTCTGATGCTTCTGTTTATTAATTATGATGCACCAATGGGTATTATTGAAATATGCTTTCTGGTTTTTGCTTTATTATGAACTCGTTGCCTCTTCATGGCAATGGAGTTCATATGTCTCTTTTATGTAAAATCTTGTATAGTATTGTGGTTCTTTTTTTTTTTGTACCCATTCACTTCGAATGGGGAGAGGTTGGGCTTCTGTTGGAGTAACTCAATATCTCCTCAACCAGTATGGTATGTAGGCATTTATATCCCCTTCTGAGTACAGTATGAAATCCAATAATCCTTGTTTGGTCTTATTTGCTATCCGTGTTACTCTGTTGAATTTTTGGACCTTTTCCATTCTACGTTGTTTATATGTATATATGTATGCACATCCTGTGGTTTTTTGTATGATTATGTTCTTAGCATTTTGGCATATGTTCCTAGCATTTTGGAAAAGTTCCTCATGGTTATTTGTGGAAACAATTTTGTGCAGAATCGTGTTAAAAATCCTTCAATGGCTGGATGTTACCCTCAGCAAGGTTACCAAGCATGGCCTCCTACAGGCTGGGGCAAACCTGGGGCTCCCCCCTTTCAACAACCAGGTTATGGCTATGTGCAGGTATATCCAGGTCCATCTCCCCAGTATAACATGTCTCAGCCTCCTTATTCAGGCTATCCTCCTCAACCTGCGTCTGGTGGATATGCCTCCAATTGGGACCAGTCAGCTGTCCCACCATCTCAACAGACTTCTCAGGGAGGCGGTAATGATTATTACAGTCAACCGCCACCTTCACAGCAACAGCAAACCCCTGGTGGTCCTGCAGCTCCGGCAGATAACTCTGGTTATTGTTATGGTCAACAACAACCTTTAAGCTATAATCAACAGGGACAGGGTTATACTCAAGATGGCTATGGAGGGTATCAGGCACAACCTCAATCTGGATATGGCCAACCACCATCATATGATCAGCAGCAGGGGTATGCTTCTGCTCCTACCTATAGGAATGTGACTAATCCAACACAAGACGGGCACGCTCCCTCCTATGGTTCCCAGGGGGATTCGACCCAGGCTCCACCTGTCCAGCCTTCTTCTGTGGGCCAGCAAGGATACACTGGATATGGGCCTGGCTATGGAGCACCTCAAGCTCAAAAACCTCTTACAAATCCCCCGGTTTATGAGCAGCCTACGCAGTCACCTGGTGGCACCCTTGGAGGCTATGGCCAACCTGCCCCTGTGCAGCCAGGATATCCCCATTCTCAGCCGCCAGCTGCTAGTTATGCTCAGCCAGATTCTGGTTTGCAACATGCCCCACCATCCAATTATGGTGCTGCAGCTGGTCAGCCAGGTTATGCAAAGAGAGAACATCAGTTGCGAGCCTAAGTAGCAAGAATACATCTAAATCTAATATGAATGAAAAGGCATCAATGTTAGGGTTGCAAAGAGAACATGTTTTTTGAGCAAACTAGGAATAGGATATATATCATGATCTTTCATCAAAACAATTTTTGAGACAAGTAGAAAATTGCAAGCAATATCATCAGATTAAAATTAATCAATTTATATATATTTGCTACACTGTAGTAGGTTTATAGCATATTTATTATTGTTCGGCTCCATGAATCAGTCCTTGGAATCTGCTATAGCAGATACATGCACCTTGCAATAGTTTCTTTCGTTTGGTACAAAACCCCAGTTGTTGTTGTTCTTATTATTATTTTACTTTTTGTTAATAAATAATATTCTAAAAGCACAAGATAAAATATATTTAATATTTTATTAGATTATATTTTATTTTCTAAAATTTTCTTTTTTAAAAGTCAAATTGTAATCGCTTTTTATTTTTTTATTTTATATATATATATATAAGTTACACACGCACTTGATAAATCTTGATTCGATAACTTCATGTTTTCACCCTCCACTAAATACTTATAGGGGGAGTAGGTGCCAATTGATCAATTAGAGTTCATTAGCATGCAAATATCAAGAAAAATCCACCCAACCACAATATATTTTGTGTAAAAGCCAATAAATTGTTGAAAAGCATATTTTTCCTTTTAAAAAGTATTATATATTATAATTCATAAATGAATATTTATTATTATTATAACATACAAGGCTCCTTTTTTCATGATTCTTTAACTTGTGGGTTGTTAATACTTTTATCTCAATAAAAAATACAATTTTTTAAATAACTATCTTGATTATATATAATGATTAGTTTATAATAAAAGTAATTTCTTTTTAAATAATATTATATATATGTATATATATATATATATATATATATAAGTAAAATCCATATTTGATATTTTACAATTTACTACTTTAATAACACGGGAGACGCATTTAAATTGTATTCTCATTTCCCTAGTTAACATTCAATTGCATTTGTTCTAATGATGTGTTCCAAAGTTCTCACAACTTACTAAATTTAACAAAAAGTGGGACTAGTACAAACTGTGTTCCTCAATTAACATTCAATAAAATTAGGCCAAATGACAAAGGTCTTACGCATAATGCATAGGAGGTTGATTATGTGTTATTATATACAACACCAACGTCTTAGTCCCAAATTTTTGGATCAGCTATGGATACTCAATAAATTAGTTAAGATCAATGACATGATTTCTCTGCCTGAATTCTATACTACCTTAAGTCATAATTTATTACTATATGCAAGTCCAAAACTAGGGAAGTTGCTTGCCCTATTCCTTGTATTATACAATTCTGGGGGTATGTGTATCATTCTAATTATTACTGGAGGTAGGACGATGGACCTCATATTCAAAACCCTATGTGATCGGGATGCCATGTGTCATGCTAAATCATTGACAAACACAGAGTGGTTTTTAGTGTTCACGTGCTTAGCAATACTTATAGCCCAACTACCAAACTTGAACTATGTAGCTTGGGTGTCTTTAATTGGGGCTATCACAGTCGTTCTATATTCTTCTTTGATTTGGGCTCTCTCAATTATCAAAGATAGGCCCATAGGCATATCCTACAGTCAATTTGACAAATTGAAATCTAACATGGAAAAATTCAGTGATGTATTGAATGTGCTTGGGATCATTGCCCTTGCATTCAAAGGACATAATGTTATCCTCGAGATACAGGTTAGAATCTCTAACATCCTTTCTACTTTTTTTTTCTTTTCAGGTTCCATTGATAGTTTAATGTTATTCATGTTAGTGATTTGAACTCCACCTCTTCCTCTCTCAATATTTGTCTAACAAAAAAAAAAAAAAATCCTTTTACTTTTCAAAACTTGATCGCAGTTGCAATTTTTTAACTTATTAACATTGCAAAATACCGTATTTCTATGTATACTATTTCCATTCCCCAAATTGAAACAAATTCGAATTCTCAATTCTCTACGACGCCTTGGGGATAAATTTTTTTCAGGAAAAATAAAATCATAATTATTTTTGTCTCTATTTCCAGTCATTTTATGATGTAGTGCAATGGATTCATCAAAATCCTTCTTATTCTTATGAAGACAGGGTATATACGGTTACACGGCGTATTCAGCAAGTAAGTTTGGGCTTAGAGGTTTGGCAGAGGCATTACAACAAGAGGTTATAGCTGATGACATTCATGTCTCTCTTACAAATCAATGCGTCATTAAATTAAGTATCCTGTATCAGAATGATGTGTAAGATAATAAGATAATGGGGGTGTTTATTTCTTTGTCTTCATATACTCACTATGGTACGGGAATCAAGTCAATGTACCATTAATGAATTTTCAATAGAGGATATATCTGAATCCTTATCAGACTGAAACGACTACCATTATTGGTATCAAACCAATAGCGATTCATACAAGATAAATCTTCTAATCAATAATTGGACCAAAGAAAGAACTTTAATTGCACCTCTTCCTCTCAAAATCTTCTAATCGACTACCATTAATGAATTTTGTTTTGATCGAACTTACTTCACTCTGTTTTATATATTTATTTATTATTATTATTATTATTTTATTTTTTAAAATTTAAGCAGGGTATTAGGTGTTAAATTGTTTACTGCTTATAGACTACAAATACTTACTGCTTTCCTGCTTCTTGCTTATGACCTAAAGTTATGGAGCTGTATTATAGTTTTGTGTAGTTAGATGCTTTGAATATGTCATCGACAGATTCGACACCCATAACTTGAGCATTCGAATCACCTCGTGAAAAAATTTGTCCGTTTTAACATAAAAAGCTATTTTGTATTTTTTATTTTACATATTCACTTTTCAAAACATTCCATATCAAATTATCTATTTTACATTAAATTCAATTAAAACATCAATTATTCTTGATTTTTTTTAATAGTTTCTCTTTCTTCACACACAACCACTATTCACTATCTTCCTTCATTCTCAAGATACGTAAAAAAAGAATAAACAACTAAATGTAAAATAAATAATGTCAGCGTAAGTTTATACCATTAGTGTAGCAAATGTGTAAATTAACATAATTATACACAAATTGATATAGGTCATTTTTAGGTAAACTATGTATATTTTACACATCTTTTTTCTATTATACATGGACTGGTGTTAATGTTCTTAGTTTGAAGTATTTGTGCCAAAAAAAAAAAAAATAGAGCACAAAAAAAGAAGCCTAGATAAGAATTTGCTAAAATAATTCATACTTGGAAATAGCTTTTATTTTATTTTTTTTTGCTGAATAATACTTGGAAATAGCTTATTGTTAGAGCATTAGTTTGAAGAATCTGCTATAAGTTCATACTTTCAAATATTGATACAGATTCGGTCCAGTTAGGTTCGGTCTAGGGTTTTAACAAACCGAACATTCTAGTCCGGTCCTAAAAAATGCAAAAGACCAATGCAAATCACAAGTTTGACTAGAATCTTTAAGATTGAGCCATTTTTGAGCCCAAAAAAAGCCCAGCAGTAGTGCATAAACTCACTATTTTAAGCCCAATATAATAAATAGTAGTATTATGCTATAAAGTAAAAATAAAGAACAAAGTGAACAAACATCATTAAGCACATAGTTAATATCAACCGAGTTTTATCGAGTCAACACCGATTCATTCACTTCCAAATTCAAAGGCCTCCACAATTCTGAAGCGAACAAGCTTCCTGACTTCTTATGGTGCACCACTTTATTGCCCTTGCCACCATTAAGCACATAGTTAATATCATATCATAACCATTAGGCAAGTCGTTTAGACCAAGGCGGCCAAATTACTAGATCCAAAATAGCAGCATTGGTTACATCGAATGGAAAAAGCAACAAATTTCCACTTCGCAAACTTCACACAGCTAGCTAACACATTCTCATGAACAATGCAACGATAAATCACATACAGATCAAAGTCAAAAACATCACCACCGTTGCTTTCAATTAACTTTTCTCACCAACTCCATCCATCAATGTCAAACTCCAACTTCTTTCTCCTCCTCCTCCTCCCTCTACTTCTCCTCCTTATTCTCTACATCCTAGTCCGCCCTCGCCCAGTCAAAATCCCAATCAAGAACTGCCATGTGTTCATCACCGACGGATCCAACGGCATCGGACTCCCCCTGGCCCACTAGGCCACGTCGAAGGGCGCGTGCGTCTCCATCCTCACCCGATTCCCCAACAAGCTCGAGGAGGTGAAGCAGGCGATCCGCCTCTCCACCAGCATCAATGTGGTGGTCTTCGTCGCCGACGTCAGAGACTACAACGCCGTTTCCAAGGCCATCAGCGAGGTCAACCCTATTGACGTGTAGATAGTCAACCAAGGCGTGTTCGTTCCGCAAGAACTAGAGAAGCAAGAATTGGATGAGGTTAGGTTCACGATANCTATAATAAGTAATCATTTCTCATAAGTAACGCCCTTAAAACAAAACTAAAGAGAAACAAGGACAAAATACAAAAGAAAAACTTTCTTAAAAAAAATACAAAAGCAAAATACTTTAATGTAAATTATATAATTTAGAACTCTAACTTCTATGTCATGGCATGACCTAATACCCAAATGGTTCCTGGATCAAATAATATTCAAAGGTCTTTGGAAGATGAGACCATCTACCATGGAAACTTCTAATGATTGCATCCAACATCTTTGCACAATATCCTGGATACCACGCGTGCATGTATTGATCCGCAATTGCATGGCTACGATATCTCTATTATTCTAAACATCAAAATTTAGTGGTTATCAAATTTGTATAATAATAGGCAATTTAAATAAATAAATAAAGCAAGTTCATAGAAAAGAAAAAAAAGTTTACCCATTGCAAAAAATGATGATGGGCACATCTAATGTAATGGGGTAATCCATTAGCATCGTCAAACAAATGATGAAGCTCAATCCCATGGGTATAGACCTTATAAAGTGGCCTATAATTAATTCTATCCCACCATTCTCAAAAACCATAGATTTCCTCATCTTCAAGTATAAAATGGGAATAGAAAACTGACTCATTTGACGATTTATAGTTTTCCAATGTGTGGATAAATTTAACGCGATCTTCAGCACTGTAAAATATAGGATGAAAAAATTGAAACGCTGAATAACAACAAGAGTCAACAGTGAAGATGGGAGAAAAAAAAAAGGTTGAAAGGCATCGATAGCAGAGCATTTGGATTTTCGGTTGGAAAGCAACTCATAACTAGCAATGCCACCATTCTCCTAAAATGACTGACGTCACACATGATGCCTTCACGTAGCATCTGGGCATCATTGGACTGGATAGGTTCAAACGGCAATTCTGCCAGGAGTTGGCCACCTAGATTCGGATGAATTCTGACCTGGCCTAGCAGGTCCCCCACAAACCATCCGCGCTGGTGGTAATTGACAACCGTGCGGGCAAGATCTAAGAACTTCCGACCCGCAAAGAAACTAAAACCTAATAGCTCTCCTTGTGCAGTTATTTCCCACTACAAGAAAAAAGACATAATACATAAGTATTATTGCAACAACAAAAAATAATGGAGGTAATATATATACTATTGCATCTTTAGGTTGTTTTTTGTTGTAATGGTAACTTAAATTTATTACATCAATATGAGATTGTAGCAATAATTATTATGTTACATCGAAATGCGTTGTTGTAATAGGTAACTCTTTTTATACATTAAGATATGTTGTTGCAATAGGTAATCTTTTATTTCACATCAAACTATATTGTTAGTATAGTTCCTAGATATGGTTTTTGAATTGCAAAACAGGTTAATGAAAAAATTATTATTCAAGAAAATGATTTTTTTTTTTTAATAAAAAAATCAACCTATTGCAATGAGATTTTTTCAACCTATTGCCTTAGAGTTTATTACAACGGCTTGCATCGACTTTTTTGTCATTGCAACAACACCTATTGCAACGAGATTTTCAAAATAAATCATTACAATATGTGGTACTTATTGCAACGAAAATCTAGTGTTGCATAAACCTATTGTCTCGGAGTTTATTACAACAGCTTGGATCGACTTTTTTATCGTTGCAATAACACCTATTACAAGGACATTAGTTGTTATTGCAATGACTTATTTTGTTGTATTAAGTCTTTTTTCTTGTAATGTCCCATAATCCTGCATTTGAATGGTCCATTCTTAGATACTCGGAGAAAGTCTGAAAAAAAAAAAATCTACATCAGAGACTAATAATAATTAGTTAAATTAAAACAATTATATTATGTCATTTACCAATCCTGCAACATGTACAAGATAAGAGAATGCATGTGGAGAACGAAGTGGGTTTCTACTGAAATTGTTGTCAAATTCTTGGAGTCCGCTTAAGTTCATCAAAATATCAATATTAGGTAAGTAATTGGCTTGCATTGTATTGTATTAGTGAGATCAATCACTGGGTTTGCTCTTACAGATGTAGTGGGTTGCTCTTGAAAAATTTGTAAAGCTTGAGATGAGCACAACAATGGCAGAATAACAGAAATCAAGAAAGAGTGAGAGAGAAAGAGTGAGAGAAAGAGAGAGAGACTGAATGAAATTGGTATATTGCTCAACTCACTAATACATTACTCTGTTTGAGTATTTATACATGTATTGAGGATCAATAAAATATCTAGATGTACAACCTAGCAAGAATCTGTTGCAACAAACTCCAACAAACGGAAGAGTCTGAAGATTAAAACGCTATCTAGAAAGGAAAAGTCTAGAAGGACAGACCACAAGGACTTAGCGTAGTGGTTAGACTGTAGGTACTGATTTCTTGAAAGGAAGGAGCTCAGGTTTAATAATTTGTTTAAGGGTATTATAGTACGAAAAATATTATAACCCAAACAAAGAATCATGTTATTGATAGTATAGATATATACTATATTATTATGTATCTTATACAAATACAAGTAACAAATATCTTATACATAAATCATACGTATACACAACAAATATATATTTTTACGTCTTTTTTTCTTCTTCTTCTTTTGGCCTATGAAATAAGGCAAGATGGAAAAACTCTTGTATGCACATGAGACATGTCTCATTTGCATTGATTTTACATATGTCTCATTCGCCTCACTTATATAATTCTATTAGTTTGAGGGGTTTAGACATTAGACTTTAGAATTGAATCTTACAAGTTTGATTTTTATTTTTCTGGGAGTGAGGGGTGTATATATAAGTGAGGTGGCAGTAGAGGTAATCTTAGGTTAGTCTTCATGTCTTGTCTCAAAAAAAAAAAAAAAAAAGATTACCTTNTTGGCATATATGAAAGCCAGATTACATGACCATCATTCCAATAAAAAATGCAGGATGTGCGGCCATTACTAAGAATTTGAGTAGACGGTGACTAAACCCTTGTCATTATGTCCTATCAGGTACCTATTTTTCTCTTTACTAATTTAAAATTGAAAAAGAAATGCTTTAATGCTCTTTCACTGTCAAGTTCTTTTAAGCATCTCAACTGGTCAAACATGTACAAAACTCTCACACAAAAATGTGCTGAAAGAAATAAAATAAAGAAAAAAAGGGCAAAATTAAAATTAAAGAAAGTAAAGGGTTGGCTATATTTTGAAGCTTTCTGCATGCAATATAATGCTATATCTATATCAATATAACATGTCCTATCCCATCAAAAAAAAATATCTAGAAGCTGTTTTGTGATTCTTTAGTAATTAATGTGCACATAATGGTTCTACCTGCTACTAAAGTTCATTTTTTATGCCACTTGATATTGCAATTTGCAAGATGCCAATTTATAAGATTACACTTTGGCCAACTTTATGACAAGTTTTTCTTCATCAAATCATTAAAGCTCTTGAAATATATTATCAGATAACTACTCGCTTAGATTTTAAGATTAAGATGAAAGTATTTAATTAAGGAAAAAAATCTAACCAAAAGGTGTCCAAAAGATCTTCCAAAATAGTTAATTAAGATCTTCGAGATATAGTTCAAATGTTGAAATATACCTGGCATTACCAAATCGATCACATTCAGAAAGTTCCTAGGTGAAAAAGAGTGGCTACTTTTCAAGAAACAAAATGATTACTCACTTTGCATGCCTTATGCTTTATCTTTATTCTTGCTGTCTGTCACTCATGAGAACTCATGAAAAAATTATCTTGAATTGGAACTTGATAGAGGTTCATTATTTTCTGCATATATCCTCTCACCTACCCAATCCTGCATATCCACTTTGCATCTAAATTCCAAGTTCCGACTCACACACCCACTTAGCACCTAAGTGTTAATGATTTCTAATAATATATATAATCTGAAATAGTGAATAATTGAGAATGACAATGTTCTGGTGCGTCGGAAATACCATCAGCCCACATGGGATTCGGCTAAGGTTTGGACCCAGGTTCCAATATATAACTTCAAACTTTTGATCTTCTCGATCTTTGTTCGAACATCAAACATAATAATTATATCATTTGATTGATCAAAGTTGTCAATATAACTTTAATTTCATCATATCCTGCTAATTTAAAAATTGTAGATTTGAGTAATGACAAATCTTATTATTGTGTTGGTGTCTCATGTCATGCATGATAGAGTATAAGTGGACGGCAATGAGCACCACTGCAAATCTCCTCTTTTCGAATTATCAAAAACAAAAGTTCAAGTTCATATTTTTTTTTCTCTCTCTGTCTCTCTTTTAATTATATTGAAGTTATGGATTGCAAAATTTATTTTTCTCTCAGTGTTCAATCAAAACATTGTTAGGATTTTTTTGGCTAGAAGATGTGTTCCACTTTGATACATCTGTGATTATACAGGATCTGGTTTTTGGGGTAGTCAAGTTAAGAGCACATGCACCACATGTTGGCTCCTACTTATTATGTTACCCTTTTGAAAATAAAATATCTTGATTATAGCAAGTGGAATAAGATATTATAGTAAGTGAAGTAAGATATACGGTAGTGTACAACATTTTTCATAATAAATTTAATAATGTGCCAAACTGTTATTGCTAAGCAAAAAAAAAAAAAAAAAAATTTAGTAGGGATTTTAAATTTGAACCAATAATAACTTACTACTTAAAATTTGTGTATAAATGTTATGCACGTAGCATTATTCTAAATTTTTAAGAGCAGTGCTACATTCATAATATCTTTATAATATTTTCACAGTAAATCCTTAATGACAAGTTGTTAGAATTTGTGTATAAATGTTATGCATGTAGCATTACTCTAAATTAACTTTAATTTTTAAGAGTAGTGCTACATTCACAAAATCTTTATAATATCTTCACAGCAAATCTTTAATGACAAGTTATTATGGTGAATAAAATAATTATATTAGTTGTGGCTGTGGGCTAATAAGAAGCAGTAAAAACATTATGGACATAGCATTACTCCTATAAAAGTTCTACGAAACATGCATTCACAACCTTAACCTAAAAATACTAAACTATGAAAGGAAATATGTAATCTGGCTTTCATATATGCCAATTGCCACAGGATAACACATTTATGCTTTGATTGGTGATGACCATGATTATCATTTCTGCAGTAATCCACTCTTCAATGACAATTGGTAGGGAGGTGCTGGATAAGTTTAAATAATTTGTTGTGAATGCTGAAAGTTAATCCATTAAAGAGTGATTTTGGCAGTAACATAAGAAATCAAGAATTAATTAATCGTGAGTATTATTCTTTCTGAATAAGGCATATGGTTCTGGTTACATGTATGCCTTGGTGTTCCTAGCTTTGATTTCTGGAAAGCTGTATTATAATGACTGTAAGCCTTGCTTGATAGAATTGTGAAGAGAATTGAACCTTGGAGTTCTAGAAAAATGTCATTTTGCTGGAAAGGTTCAATTTACTCAGGCATTGTTATATGGTGCAATGGGTTTTTCTATATTGGACTAGCAAGTAGCAATCTAGTGTTGGGCTTTTGTGGAACCTAGTTGTGTTTGATCCAATTGACGACCTGATCCAACCCAAATAATATTACGTGGTTTTTAATGGAAGATTTTGAATGTAAGAAAAACTGAATTGCCACACTTTGTATTTTTTCTTAATAATAGTGAAATCTTTGCAACTCCGTGAATATAGATAAATTGCCGAACTACGTAAATACTGTCTTGCGTGTGTGATTATTTATTTATTTATTTATTTTTGCGTGTGTTTTCTCTATTTTTTGTCTCTCACAGGTTGGGAATTTCAGGTTAATTCCCTACATCTAGCATATTCATACTTCCTCAAATAAGAACCAATTTAATGCTTTCCATGGTCTGGTTCAGCAAATAAAACCTTTGAAGCTTTATTTATTTTAAGCCTTAAGAAGCCTAAGTTAGTTGGGTATCTATTCGCAGACAGAAAAAGTAAGGGCTTGAATTGGAAATTCATTAAAGTCATTGCCCGCCATAAGGCTTCACAATATTGGAAATGATTCATCAATTCATTTATGGCATGATAATTGGCACTTAAAGGAACCATTGGTTCTAAAATTGCAGTAATACAAATGCTAAAGTTGAGGATCTAGTTAATTAATGTTCGAAACAAATGTATAGATATCATTATTAATCAGTTTATCAAAAAAAATATCATTATTAATCAATTCAATCACATGGGAACCTTCAAATACTAGTGTTCACTGTTCAATGTTCATCATTCTTTTCCTACTTGGGAAGTGATCAGGGGTACTTAAAAGTTGCATGGTGAAAGCTAGCTAGCTAGTTTGATATTCTAACATATCGCCAAATATATTCATTCCTAAGTTGGTTTTTAATATAAATTAGATTATCCAAACAGGTGCAATGGGGGATGATATACTCTGTGGCTTTTGAGGAAATTCCATGTAAAGTAAAAATTATCTTTTTTAATTTACGAATGGGCCTTCTTGAGAAGAATATGGAAAAGAACTTCAAATAATTTTTTTATAATCAATAAAACTATTAATTATTATTGGGATGTTGGATCATACATTTGAAATGAATCAATTTCCTAATTCATATTAATATTAAATATTATAAATTTAAAGTTATGTTTATTGTCCCCATTTAAAATTTTTAATGACGTAACTATTTGTACATTGTCAAATCCAAAAATTAATTGTAAAATGAATTCTTTTATTTCATTTGAAATGTATAATGATCAAAATAACTTGGGATGTGACTTGCAAAAATCCTTGATTGTGTGTGTGTATGTATTTTTTTTTTTTTTTTTTTTCTTTTTCGCTTCTTTCGCTTCAAAACTCCTTGATTGCGTTGATATCAAAATTAGGATGAATATCTCATTTTATCACATTTGGACAGAGAGGAATGCTCTTCTACATAAGAATATAGGACTATGGAGACTAAAAATAGAAGTCTTTGGAGACAGATGAGGATTTTTTTTTTTTTTTTGGGGGGGCAGGAAACTAATATGTGCATATTTCAATAAGAATTACTCCATGTAATTGTTGGACCATTCTTTCTGTTACCTTTGAATGGTAACCTATTTGATGTTATTTTTTGTTTTATCGAAATGTTTAATTTTTTAGCATTGGGAAATGCTAATGCTATTCTATTTTACAATTCTAAAAACCCACAATTCTATTATACCATCCCATTTTACAATACCTCTACATCCCAAAACTCTATTTTTATTAAAATATTATTTTTTAAAACTTTTTTTTCTTNTTTTTTTTTTTTTTTTTTTTTTTTTTTTTTTTTTTTTCACTCAACCTCTAGCAACACACAAGCCATCAACAACCCCAGCCACGACACCAAAAGCCCAAGCCACCGATCAACTCAAGCCACCGATTAGAAACTCATGCCGCCGATCAACCCATCAACAACCACAGCCACGGCACCAAAAACCCATCAACCCACCATCACCACGACAACCCCCCACCTTTACCACCATGAACCCACATATGACCCATAATAAAAACCCCACTCCCTTCCACCACCACCACCATGACAACCCCCAACTCCACCACCATGAACCCACAAAAAAAATTCATCCCAAAATCAAATCAAACCAATAGCAAATTCCGAATCCAAAAGATGACCTACAAAAAAAAATCAAGTCAAAATTTACACAAACCTAGCTACAAACCGATCTCGCCGCTGCAAACCACACCGGAAACCCATGAACATGCCGCCACATACCCATGAACTTAGAAAACGTACCCAAAAATACCCAGAAATCACCACCATACCATGTCGATCTGACTTCCCAGTCTCACCTCCACCTCGAACCCACGACCCACGCTAGAATAGCCCACCGTGAGAGAGAGATGTGATGAGAGAGAGAGAGACACCGTTGTGGAGAGAGAAATGAGAAGAGAAACAAAGTGAGAGAGAAAGTCAGAAAATGGAGAATAAAGAAATATTATAAGTTTAATTCTACCTTTAGAATTGTATTGTAGCACAATTCTAAATATTTTTGCAATACTCCCTTTTGACATTTCCTGATGCAGTGGTTATTTGGTGCATTTATGCTAAAATGCTCTTAGATATGGCATTAGCATCTCCTGATGCTAATGCTCTTAGTGAGACTTACAATTATGTAAGAAGGGGGAGAACGCTACTTCGGGTACTCAATAATTACCCACACTATGTGGTAGAAAAGTTCTGATCCTAATTTTTTTTTTCCTTGATTTAAACCTATGCTTTTTCATCTCCATTGAAACGAAAATTTCTAAAACCATGTCCTTTTGTGCCACAGTTTTGTCATAACTTAGCACACGGTAAATAGTAGCAGACTAGTAGTAAACAAAAATGTCGAGTGAAAGTGCAGTGAGCCACACTGTAACAAATAAGATTGCGAAAAATAGGTGTAATTGGGTACGCTACCAGAATTACTCCTATAAAAACCGGAACACAAGGATTTCTCATTTATTATACTCTCTCTCTCTCTCTCTCAAAAGTCAAAGTATCCATGGACTCAAAAACTCGTACAGTCGAAATGTTCTTCTTTCCCTTCGTGGGTGGAGGCCACCAGATTCCAATGGTAGACATAGCAAGACTTTTTGCTTCCCATGGAGCCAAATCCACTATCATAGTCACTCCCACAAACGCTCTTAACTTCCAAAACTCCATCCTCCGTGATCAAAACTCTGGCCGACCAATTTCCATCCATGCTCTCCAATTACCAGATGCCGACGGTGCAGTTTCACCTGAATCTGACATGTCTGCAACCCCTTTCACTGACACCGCAGTCCTCCAAGAGCCTCTCAAACTCTTCCTCATTGAACACAAACCCGACTGCATTGTCTTCGACATGTTTCACCGTGGGGCTGCTGAGCTTTTCGATGAGCTCGGTATTAGAAGGATTATCTTCAATGGTAGTGGGTGCCTCCCTGGTTGTGTTGCAGAGAGTTTAAGAAAGTATGAACCACATGAGAAAGTGGGTTCAGATTATGAGCCTTTTGTAGTGCCGGGCCTTCCTGATCGGATCGAGCTGACTAGGTCTCAGCTTCCTGATTTTGTTAAAGACAAATCTGGGCGTCTTGATAAGATGGCAAAAGATGAAGAAAAGAGCTTTGGGTCTGTGGTTAATAGTTTCTACGATTTGGAGCCAGCTTTTGCAGACTTTTCCAGAAAGGAGATGGGAAAGAAGGCTTGGCTTGTAGGACCAGCTTCTCTATGTAACACAAATATTACTGATAAGGCTGAGAGAGGCAAACAAGCTGACCAAAGTTGTTTAGGTTGGTTGGATAAGAAAGAACCCAATTCAGTTCTTTATATTAGTTTTGGAAGCAAACCCAGTTTTGCTCCAGGACAGTTTGTTGAGATTGCTCATGCTCTTGAGGCTTCCAACCATTCATTCATTTGGGTTGTTGGAAAAGCCTTCAAAGATGAAGAAAATTTCCTTCCTGGTGGATTTGAAGAGAGGATTAAGGAATCAAAGAAGGGTGTGATACTAAAAGGGTGGGCACCCCAGTTATTGATATTAGAACATGGTGCAGTGGGAGGGTTTTTGACTCATTGTGGATGGAACTCTATGTTGGAGGGAGTTTGTTGTGGTGTGCCTATGATTACGTGGCCACTCTCTGCTGAACAGTTCTTCAATGAGAAATTGGTTACTGATGTGTTGGGGATTGGAGTTCAAGTTGGGAGCATAGAGTGGATGTCGATTAAGTCTGAAAAGAAAGCGTTGATTGTGAGGGAGAAGGTGGAGGTGGCAGTGAAAAGGTTGATGGGTGGTGGTGATGAGGTTGTGGAGATGAGAAAACGAGCTAGAGAGCTTGCAGAGAAGGCTAAGAAAGCTGTTCAAGTTGGTGGATCTTCGTATATGGATGCTGATGCCTTAATTGAGGAGCTTAAATCCTTAAAAGAAAAATGAGAATTAATGGAGGAATGTTGTATTTACTTGCCAAAAGAATAAGGAATGCTGTACTACTAAGGTGGAAAAGAAATAATGAAGATACATGAAATGAAGTTTGTATTGTTTTTCTGATGAGCAGTTGACTCTTTTTTTCTTTGCTATTTGATGTGCAGTTGACTCCTGGTAAAATATAATCAAAGGACTCGTAAATTTTGGCATGTTAAGTACAGTTGATTAACATTGTAAGCTGCCACTTTGAGATTCAGTTAACAACAAAATATTTATAGTTATGCAAGAGAAGATAGTGCATGGTCCAAGACGATTGAGTGTCTAATGTTACGCAAGCCGAATGTTCGATAAAATGCCCCACATCTCAACTGCCCGAATAAATGCTCACAAGCATTCTAGAGTGAAAAAGCACAAGAAAATCCCGTTTTGGTTGGGCCCTTCTCTCTGGAGTGTATCTCCTCTAGACTTGAACAAAGATCCAACTGACTGCTCGATTGTTGAGGGATTCGTACCAGGCACTAATATGTCCTAATGCCTACTGATCTGATGGAAGGTGATTTGGCCTTAGTCCAATGGTAAATTTGGCCCCATTCTTAGGTTCAAAGAGTTATGAATTTCAGTTAACTTAATTAGTAAAGTTTTTTATTATCAAATAAGAGATTCAGAGTTTAAACTATACATATATCAAAAATTAATTAATGTTTTTACCTGATGATAAAGAATAATCATTATGAAATAGACATCATAGGTTAAAATTCTATTCTATCTATAAAAAATTTAAAAAACAAGAAGATGGTCAATGAATTCTTGTTATGGTCATGAGTGTGACTCAAAGGAGAGAGGTAGGGTGAGCGAGGAAAACAAGGTAACTTAATTGGCAGAGTGAGGCTTTTAAGACAGCTAAATCTTTAATTTTAGCTTGTGCAACAAGTGCAAATGGATTGCAATAGGTAAGCAAGTTGCTTATATTGGCCATTGTACCCTAAGAGACAATTCTTAAATTGGGCAGCGTGAGTGTCTACTACTTTCTTTCTCTATAACATAACATTCAAACTTAATCCTTTTTCTTTTTTTGAGAATCCATCCAAACTTAATCTAATAGACATAAATTAGGATTATCAATATAATTTTCTATTAATTTTTTTATTTACTATATTGTAATTACACCATATAGTAGTGGTAGCTTTACATGTAAGCCATGGTGTTCACATCAACATCTTGACTTGAAAACAAAAAAAAAATTATATACATAATTATTTGGGAAAATTACACATTACCACCCTAAACTATACACTAGATTACACTTTACACCATAAACTATTCAAATGCACATTTTGCATCCTAAACTATCACATCTGTTACACTTTGCACCCCAATGTAAGTTTTACCATTAAGTTAGACGGAAATTAATAGCATGTGACTGGCATGTGATTTTTGCTTGGGTGACACATAGTTTAAAAACAAAAATACCCTCAACACAGACAATTAAAACAAAACACTCTCACATGTGTAGCATCTCCTTCTCCCCCAAATCAAAATCTGTCTAACCCTAAATCCCCAACAGCTCTCACGCAGTTTTGACACCAAAGATTCATGACTATCCGTGGACTGTAGTCTATTGACTACAAATTAAATAATAAGTCTTTGGAATTTGATATGTAAGATGGATTATTTTCTTTGGCTAACAGAGAAGAAAATAAATTTAATAATAAGTCCTTGGAATTTGATGTATATGATGGATTATTGTCTTTTGCTAACGGAGAAGAAAATATTCAATCATTAGATTTCATGATGGATTTCAATATGGGAGTGCTTTGCTTCGATAAACTTCTCATAAGCTCTTACCTTTCAAACTCATCATGTGTCTTCGTAAAAAAAAAAAAGGTGGAAATGCCCAATTCTGAAATGAAAAGAGACATAAAAAGAATTTGTAAGGAAACAACGAGTTGTAGAGACTCAGCAAAGTCAGAACCACAGAATAGAAAGTGTAAATGCCCAATTCTGAAATGAAACAAGTAGTTTTTTGGCCTGAAAAAGTTGAGGAATTTGAAAAAAAAAAAAAACCCTATAGAAAAACTAGACTGTGAAACTGTTACTCATGACAATAGAAGAAAGGAAACAGAGCAACATAATGAGGTGGTAGGGACTTCTGATGTTTTAGCAGTTGAATCTCAGTGGATTTGCATAACAGGCAGTTCTTTAAACATCAAGTGTGGTTCACAGATTGTTTTTAATAGTCATGTGATTGGTAAAAAGTACTTGGAAAATCTAAAGCTAATTGATATTTCAAAACTCAGCAAAGCCGCCTGAATTGAATGCTTATTTTTGTTCTGTTCTAGTCTTTTCTTTTCTTGTCTTTTCTGTTCTAGTCTTAAGGTGATTATAATTTGTCTTAAGGCGAAGAAGTGGCTATCTCTCAAATTTTTAACCACTAAGAATATTGCACACAATAAATTTGAGTAAAAAAATAGTATGGGCAATTCTTTATCATTGAATCCTTAAGAGTAGAACAGATTTTCTTTTCATATAAAACCTTTAGCAAAGGAAGATTCTCTTATTCTTCTCTTCAAAACTAGTTTTGATTTGAAAGTTGTTTTATTATTATTATTATTATTATTATTATTGTGGGGTTAGGATTTGTGACCCAAGCCCAAAACAATAAATTTGTAAAGCGTGGATGATAGAGCTAGGTTGATTATGGAATTAACAATGATTGGTTACAACCTCCAAGTATAAACCAGCAGAAAGATACACGTAAAGCCGAAATGAATTGAAGTCCGAAGAGGTTCATGTTAAATTGAGTAGTGATTTCAGTTCTTAGAGCTACAGTAAAGCCTCTCTCCCTTTCCTATCGTATATTTTCCTCTCCCCCTTTTATCAAGAGCCCTTCTTCTTTATATAGCATCCTTCCCCATCATCCCCATCGTTCACTTGTTCTTCATCTGGGTACCTACTTGAATGTATGCCATGTCATGTATCTTCTTTAACTTTTTGTGAGTGGCAGTAGCTGAGGTTACACTGTTCAGGAGTTTTCTCCACATAAACGCAGCCAGAAAAGTTGCTGCAATGCATTTAATACGGTGGTAGCAGCTTTTCCTTTAGATATTTCTTCGTTCTTATTATCTCCAGACATACTCAGAGCTTATCTTTATCATTGGGGTTGCTAGGAAGATCATTCGGACTTTTCACACGTTTGATTAATCAAGACTATTCGTATCCAAGGAGTAAGACCTTTTCGAACCGCTGGTGACCTTTTCGGATTGTACTCCTCCTTCGTTTCTAGGTATCTTTCTTCCAGATGGACTCCATCTCAACCGGTTCCTTCTCTTTGGACACACAGTAATCCCCAAATAGGACTTTGGGCTCAATATATAAGTTTGAGTTTCTACCCTCCACAATTATTATTATTATTATCAAGATTTGAAAGTTTCAAGGATATAAGTTAGAGAGAAACGCATGAAAAAAAATTTAGGCTTTTGTGTATTAATCAAAGCTCTTCAAAAGATTGGTGCTTTGATGTTCAAAGGAGTGTACCTATATTTATAGTGCTGTTTAAGGAGTTTGATATGATTTAGCCATCTGTTTAATTATTTCAATTGTAAATATGTTTAAATAGTTCTAGGGAAAATTACACATTACCACCCTAAACTATACACTAGATTACACTTTGCACCCTAAACTATTCAAATGCACATTTTGTACCATAAACTATCACATCTGTTACACTTTGCACCCCAATGTAAGTTTTACCATTAAGTTAGACGGAAATTAATAGCATGTGCCTGGCATGTGATTTTTGCTTGGGTGACACATAGTTTAAAGACAAAAATACCCTCAACACAGACAATTAAAACAAAGCACTCTCACATGTGTAGCATCTCCTTCTCCCCTAAATCAAAATCTGTCTAACCCTAAATCCCCAACAGCTCTCACGCAGTTTTGACACCAAAGATTCATGACTATCCGTGGACTGTAGTCTATTGACTACAAATTAAATAATAAGTCTTTGGAATTTGATATGTAAGATGGATTATTTTCTTTGGCTAACAGAGAAGAAAATAAATTTAATAATAAGTCCTTGGAATTTGATGTATATGATGGATTATTGTCTTTTGCTAACGGAGAAGAAAATATTCAATCATTAGATTTCATGATGGATTTCAATATGGGAGTGCTTTGCTTCGATAAACTTCTCATAAGCTCTTACCTTTCAAACTCATCATGTGTCTTCGCATGTAGCAATGACTATGATAATAGATTATCGCCCTCTTCAAAAAAATATTTAATATTCTCCAATAGATGTTTAGCAAGATTTGGGGAGAGAAGCAACTGAACAATGAAAGCTGCTGGCCTAGAAAGAGGGAAGAGCTGTTGGCCGAGAGAGGGAAGGTCTGTTGGCCATGCGTGAGAGCTGTTGGGGATTTAGTGTTAGACAGATTTTGATTTGGGAGAGGAGGAGATGTTACTCACGTGAGAGAGAGATTTTGTTTTAATTGTTTGTGAGGATGGTATTTTTGTCTTTAAACTTTGTGCCACTTAAACAAAAATCACATGCAAGTCACATGTTATCAATTTCTGTTTAACTTAACAGTAAAATTAATATTGTGGTGCAAAGTGTAACAAATGTGATAGTTTAGGGTGCAAAACGTGCATCCGAATAGTTTAGGGTGCAAAGTGTAATCTGGTGTATAGTTTAGGGTGGTAAAGTGTAATTTCCCCTAATTATTTTAAACTAACTTATTTTGTATATCCTAAAACAAATATTTAACACCTTGATTTGAAAATTTCAAGAATTTGAGTTCAACAAAAATAAGAATAAAGTTAGCCGCACAACAAAATGTCACAAAATTTTTAGAATATTCTTAAATTAGCTTACCAATTAACACATGGGCCCACCATAATCTCTAATTAATTTTTTTGTTTTTTTGGTATACTAATTTAGAAATGTGAAATTGTTGTGACATTTTGTTGTATACCTACTTACAAAAATAATATTGGCACCTAAACATAATCCTTAACCTCCTATAAAAAGGAGAACAAATAATAACAATAAAAAATAGTCCAAATAACAGTAAAAATAGCTCAAACAACAATAGATGACCAAAATATTTAACAAAAGTCCGTTCAAATATGTAACTTGTTCAACCCATTCCATATAATTAATCCCTAATTTTATTTTTCCTAAAAAATGTTATCAAGAGAGATACTGTGATCATTCTCAAAAAAAAAAAAAAAAAAGAAAAAAGAAAAAAAGAAAAAAAGAAAAGAAAAGATACTGTGATTGTGAGTTCTCCTTGGCGGCCATGACAACTTTATTCTCCTTGCCAACTCGGCTCATAGTCACAATAGGTGTCATTGTTGCTCTCTGTCTCTTTCTCACATTCTCTATTTTTCTCTTCTCTATTGTCATTTTTATACTATCTCTCACTTTATTACTCTCATCTTACGATTCTTAGTTCTCACTTTATGTCTCATTAGTCCCTTTTTTAGTTTTTGAATTTGTTAGTAGAAGGAAAATTTAAAACTTCATGTATTTGCCTTTTTTTTTTTTTTGGTGGTATTGATATATTCAAGTTCTTTTTTGGTTAGATTGTTTATAGTTTAAGGTTCTTAATGACTACTTTAGAAATAATTTCTAGAGCCTCCACTAACATTATATCTTTTTACTAGATTGTATTCAAGACTAAGGCCATGTAATTTTGATTTATATGATATTTCATATAATTTTTTACTATTCATTAATCAACTTTACTTTGAGATTTTCTCAATTTTTCATTTAATTAAATTAAGCGGTGACTCCATGTAAGTCCCTAAGGTTAGTGGGAAATGTTTCTCTAGTTGAATGTCCACTTTGAGATTTTTAGCAAAGGATTTTGTTTTGCCATTAGAAAAGAATCTCAGTCCCATTAGGTCATAGTTCTTGTAGTAGGAATAAAGCTAATAAATTCAAATGGATTATGATTGCAATCTTAGTGGTTATAAGAGCTTTGTAGACTTTTTTGAAACCGAGTTCAAGCTCATTCCAATTTTTGGGAGACTGAGGTGGAGAGTAAGAGAGGGAGAATGAAGTTTTGGGGTTGAGAAAGAGTGGATATTTTGGGAGAATTGGTCATGTGATTACTTAAACAAGCGGGCTAGGTATTTTGGTCCATTTTTTTAAAGTAGTAAGGGTTATTTAGTAATTTAGCATTGTGCAAGGGTAAAAGTGGGAACTTTATTTTAAAATGGTGAAGTGACTTTCATGCAATAGGTCATTCAAATTGACTATGATTGCAATCTTACGGCAGTTTGAAATTGTTGCAATTAGTCATTAAATTATGGGCTATGTTAAAACCTATAGTGGCGGTTTGAAAACCGCCATAATAGGTCATTTTAAAGAAGAAGAAGAGTTCTTAATGTAAAACCTATAACGGCAGTTTTAAAATCGTCGTAATAGGTCTTCATTATGAGCAAACCTATAGCGGCAGTTCTAAAACAGTCATAATAGGTTATTTAAAATACAAAAATAAAATAAAATAAAATAAAAATGTTAATTTCAAACCTATAGTGGCAGATTTAAAATTTTTGTAATAGGTTCTCAATATGAGCAAACCTATAGCGGCAATTCTAAAACTGCCGTAATAGTTTATTTAAAATACAAAAAAAAAAAATTAATTTCAAACCCCTAGCAGCGGTTTTAAACTGTTGTAATAGGTCCTTAATATGAGCAAACTTATAGTGGTGGTTCTAAAACTCATTTAAAATACCAAAAAAAAAAAAAAAATTTCAAACTTATAGTAGCAGTTGGAAACTATTATAATAGCTCTACCTATTGTGGCAGTTTTTTAAAAAGCACTAGTTTTAAACTGCCATAATAGGTGAACCTATTGTGGCTGTTTCTAAAAGCATTGTTTTAGGTCTCCTATAGTGGCGTTTTTAAAACCCCTGGGAAAAAAATGCGGTTGTAGATCCAATTTTTTGTAGTGATATATGTGAAAGACTTGAAATGGTGCTACATACTTGCATGACTTAAGCCTTAAGTAGATGTTTAGAATGGAAAACATTGAGCTTAAATAAATAAGTAATCAAAAGGGAAAACGTGTGGCCATACTTAAGAATTTGATAATAACGTCCTTTAGTGGTTTAGCTGGCTCCATATGGTCCTAGTATCATCAAATCTTATCTTTTCTTCCTCTGCTGCATATAAATGGATATGAAAATGTATCAAACTTGTCTTTTCTCTCTCTACTGCACAATTGAGTTCCCCGTGGATGCTGCTCCTTGACTAGTGGACCCATCCTTTTCACTCCCTTTGCTGCTCCTTGACTAGTTAACTTAGTCAGGGTGTTATGTAGGGGTGTTCGCTAAATCGCAAAAACCACATTAAAACCTCTTGCAAAATAGCATAACCGCACCGTACTACACCGCAAGTAACACTGTGATGGGTACATTAATGTATGCCAGCCATGCCCTATCAGAAATTTGTGTGCTTATAAATAGCCAGAAGTCATCGACAATACTCTTCAGCTTACCGAATTCGAAAAAAAAAAAAAAAAAAAAACTTGTTAAAACTCAAAACATAACCTAGAGCTCTATCACTGTCCTAGACCTCAAAACAGGACTGTGAAACAAAACCAAACTTGTCAAAACACAACCTAGAACAATGTCCTCAACTCTCTCTGAGTTCTCGGATCCCTTTACTTCAGTTTCATATTGGCCCTCTTCATCACCATGTTTTTTCACTTATGAGTCAAGGATAGATGGCTTAAAAGATGTGCAGCCTCTAAATTTTAAAGAGGAGAACGCTGGACTTGGTGAACCACACTTAACTCCATTTATTAAGAGTGAGCTGCAGCCAAACTATTTAATACGTTTACCCTCTTTTTGTTGTTTTTGTTTTTTTGCTCTTGTTCTTTTATAACACTTGTTTTATTTATTTATTTTCAGACTTTTCTTCAACTCTAGCACAAAATTCCGTTTGGTTCCCCTAATATTATATGGCAACGACATGCAAAGTTTGGTGTCAAAAGCTTTGGGCATTTTTTCATAAATATTTTCTTTGGTGCTGCTCATGATGTCCTTTTCTCCTTCCATAGGAAAAATTCTATTTCCAGAGATATTATTAATAGGCTGAGAATTCATTCTGATCTGAGCGTGAACCATCCATTCTTAGAAAGGAGATAAGTGTCATATTCAAGGTCGGAGAAACGACATGATACAATTTCGATGGCTTGTAGGTTAAACTATCAAAAAGTTTATACCTAAAGCAGAGAGGTGTATCTATTTAATGCTTATTTTCTCTGAGATATATCTCCACAGAGGTTTAGATAACCCTTACTATATGTTTTAATACTACAACCTCGTCTTTTACTCGGATCTGGAAAAATTTGTTTTTGTTCATGCGTTGAGGTACATCATAATTAAAAATAGGGAACATTTTACAACATTATTTGACCTTGAAAAATATTGAAAAAAGTGTAAAACAATATGATAAAGCTGAGTCAAAGCGACCTGTAGTAGAGCTATGAATTGTAGGTAGCTTAAGTTAGGTGTTATTAGTGGAGTTAGTTATTGATACAAATCCACGTGTCAGCATCTGATTCGTCTATGCACGTGTCAGCACCTGATTAGTTTATGCTATAGTTTGTTAGGATAATTCCACACTCTACGGAGTTGGTTATGTATATATTGGAGTCTGTAACTAGAATCGAAAAGATCAAGAACTTAAAATTTCATTTTATCAAAATCTCTCATTTTCTTTTCTCTGGTTTTCTACATTTTCCTTTTCCTTGTATTTGCTTTTCAAAAAGATCCTAGTGATTTATCCTGGAACACAAAAATAGACTACTCTGGTTATTAACTGACAATGGGGTATTTCACACCAATAGCCACAAAAAAAAACCAATTAAATCACTCCATTGAAATGGTTTGGAACACATTATCCCATTTTCCTGGTTAGAATATCAACATTGGTGATCCTAAAAAATTTAGCATTTAACAACTCAAAAAACTATTTTGTCTATTTTAACACCTCACTTTACAATACATGATTCTATTTTTTTTTTTTTTACACTTCATTTAAATATTCATTCTTTAATATTTTTTATTCTCTCTTCCTCTTCGTCTCTTTCTCTTATTTGAACCAAGATCAACCAAATACCCATTGCCCAGCCACCTATAACCCTACATCACATCACAACGCAGCCATAGCCATTGCCAAATACTCATTGCCCAACCCACTGCTGGACTGCCTAGCCAAAAACACCATTGCCTCACTTGACAAAAGCAATCCCTAGTGCTGTCTAGCTTCAAACTCAAACCCCCCCCCCCCCCACCACCACCAACCCCACCTCCTCCATCTCCACCTCCTCACTGTACTTCAAACCCAAACCTAGAACCTGAGTCTTCATCTAGCTTAAGGATCCAATTATTTTCGGGTAGTCTATCACCCGTAATGGATTTCACAGCCACTTCAACAACAACAACGATGAACGGTCATTATTCATTCCCGTCAAGCTTCACCAAATTCAACTCCACACTCACTGCAGGTCTACTATACTTGATGTCACTATCTCCCTTACCTGATAAAACTCGATCTAGCCCGACCCTTTTCGAAATGATGGCCAGTGAACTCGATATCCATCCCATTCCACTATCTTAAATCCCACAATACCAAAACGTGATAGAGGAGATCAGAGATGCTTCAGGTGGAAAAAGAGCGAGGGAGTGAAGAGAGATTCTTGAGGCGGAGAAAGATGGAGAGATAGAGGAGAGGAGAAATGAGAGAGGACAGAGAAGAGACAGAGAAAGTGTGTGCAAGCGTAAGAGAAACAAGAAATAAATAAAAATTTTTAGCAAGTTGCTATAGTAAACTGGTACTAAAATATTAGTTCACTATAGCAACTTGCTAAATTTTTTTAGCTTTGGCACCATTGATACTAGGCTCTTTTTGGTGTTTGAAATGGTAAAATAGTTGCCATTTTACCACCACTAATACTGATGCTCTTATAAAAACTTGGAAGTAGTCAGGAACTTTATAGCTTAACTAGTACCAAATGATATTTCTAATAGAGATGTTTTAGGGTTTAAATCTCACCTCCCCAACTCTAAAACAAAAATAAAATAGTAATAAAAATGTTGGAAGGAAGACAATCATATAATTGTTACCAAATTGCCATTCCTTTTACGTGTATATATATATATATAATAGCTTACAAAGTAAAGAAAAGGAAGAGAAAAATAGTAATACTTAGGTACTCTCAAAGTATGGAGAAATGATACTCCCTCCTCTTACATTTATGGTTGACTCTACCATGAATTTAATGAGTGGACCTCAACATGAATGTGAGAAGAGAGTACCATACTCCGTGTTCCGTGAGTACCTAAGTATTATTATGAGTGAAAAGACTAGTTATGGCATGATATATATATATATATATATTATAGACACTCCTAAATGTACGGGTAGAAAAAATAACATCAAGTGTATGAATTATGTTAGGTAGACCTTAAAAAAAAAAAAAAACAAAACAAAACGTTTCCAATTCCCATTCAACCATTTTGTTCCATCTCTCTCCTCTTCTTCTTTTGCATTTCCTCCATGTAATCTCTTATCTCTCCCATCCGATGCCTCATCCTTAATCCCACATATATATATATATATCAAAGTTTTCAAATCCACACACACAAATTGTATTCCTAACTCTCTTTTTGTATATTAAGTTTAAGATTTCCAAACCAAAAACCAAGCCTCACTTTAACAGTTAAAAACACACACAAAAACACAAAAACAAAAGGTAAAGTAGCAAATTTTGTTTTACTCCCTCCGTCCCACTTTGTTTGTCCTCTATTCCATTTTGAGATGTCCCAAAATATTGTCATGTTTCTAAAAATAAAAGTCATTAATTTACTAATGTTCCTATTATACTCATATTAATTTATTAATTCAATTTTTTGATAAATTTATTTAAGGGTAGCTTTGGAAACTTATACATTTTTAAAAGGTAAACAAGACAATAAATGATGTTCTCTTAAAAATTTTGACTTTTAAATCAGGACAAACAAGGTGGGACGGAGGAAGTAATTTTTATTTCACTATTCGCCACGACAAATACTTTTATGCTATGTTTGGAAGTTTGGAGGGAGAGGAGAGTAGAGGGAAGTAGAGGGGAGGAGAGTAGAGGGGAATTATTATTCTCTACCTTGTTTGGATGCTTTTAAAATTAAATATGGGGAAGGGAATAGTTAAACTTTTTATAGTTTATAATTTTGTTAATATGGTAAGGGTAAATTTGGTAATTCTTTTGATCTAATATTTCTATGCTCTACTCTTCCTCCAAATCTCTCTCATTTGGGAGAATTAAAAATGAGGGGTTAGAAGTCGTTAGAGCCTTTCCAAATCCCCCCTCCTTCCTTAAAAAATATCTAAATAAGGTAATTTAACTTACTCTCATTCCTTTTACTCTATTCCCCCTCCATCCAAATAAGCTATTAAATTTTCTTGTTATCATCCCCCTCCCCAACCTACAAAATAATATTAGGACTAGACAACCTGCATTGCAAAAAGAATACACAAAAAACTAAAGGATAATAAATATACATGAAATATGGTTAATATTTTTGTACATCGAGGAAACTGTTGTATTAAGGGCACTACCCTAGAAGCGGAGTGATAGCTTAATAATCCATTACCACCCACCCACTTCATCTAATGTTTTCTCTGCAACCAAAACTTCTTTGCTTGGAAAACACATCTATATGTGTCTTTCTTTCTTTTTATTATTAATGGTTTTTTTTTGAAGCCTTATTAATGGTTTTTTTAAAACTCATGGTTTTTTTTTTTTTGAAGCCTTATTAATGGTTTTTTTAAAACTCATGGTTTTTTTATTATTAATTTTATGATAAAGTTTTAATCTTTTGGATGATATGGGTTGTTTGTTACTGTTGTTTAAACAACAGTTTTCAGTATTTATACAACATTACATGTATTTTCACACACTTTTTTATCTACACATTTTTCACACATTTTTTTATCTACACATATTTTCACAAAACAACAACAATGTTATTAAAAATTTCTTACCAAATGGGCTAATTATATTCTGTGCAGGGGAGAGAAGGATTTTTTGAGTTTTTCCTTCTGCAAAAAAATCTATAATCAAACCGTTTACCCACCAAGAAATTATCCCATTAATGATAAAGGCTTCAAAAGGATTGATCTTTTGTTCTTGAGCATTTGCAGCATTGTAGCTATAATGCTATATTGCTATATTATAGAAACACTGCCACTAAAATGATGTTCCAGCAGTGGAGCTAAATCTATTTTTTTTAGCTCCACTGCTACAGTGCACATCTATCTTTAGATGTGCACTGTTCATGAGAGCTAAAAAAAAAACTATTATTTTATTCCACCGGCACATTAAAATAATCCATTGCACAAAAGCTTTTCATTCTTCTTTCTCGTTCACTCTCATCTCATCTGACTCTGAAGCTCATCTCTCTTGTCCCAGTCGGCCTAGCTGTCCTAGCTGCACGCCGTCCTAGCCGTTCTAATCGCATGTCGTCCCAGCCCCAGCCTCAGAACCATGCCATCCCAGTCGCACGTCGTCCCAGCTATCTTAACTACTGATCGCCTCAGACCCACGCCGTCCCAGCCGCCGATTGAAGCCCCAAGCCGCACGTCTTCGACCCACGCCTTCGCCTAGTCCTCCATCTCCAGTTTTGTGATTGGTTTTTTTTTTTAATTATTTTTTTTATTTTGTTTGTGATTGGTGATTTTGTTTGGTCTGGATTGAGGAAAAAGATTGGTGATTTTGTTTGGTTTGTGATTTTTTTTTTCCTGCTGTGGACTGTTAGTGGTGGTGGTGGTGGTGGTGGTGGTTGTGGCTGTGGTTAATGGTAGAGGTGGTTGTGGTTGTACTGTAGATGTATTATTGATAGTGGGATATATTATTTTATTGTAAGGATATATTATTTTATTTTGATGTTTATATTATTTTATTGTGTTGAAAACTAAAATATATCTACTATTACAATATGTATGTAGATAAAATAAATAAAATAAATTTTGGTAAAACTAAAAAGCTAAATTTTAAAACAGTAATACTGTGAATACTCTTAAATCTTACCTGTATTCGTATTAAGGGATTGCCCTTTTGTTTACCAAAAAAAAAAAAAAATCTTTTGTGCAAAAAGTTTGTGTGAAAATCACAATCAAAGTATATGTCACCAATGACGTTAGCAAGCATAAAAGCCAGCTTGAAATCTATCTACGCTCTCTCCAAATCAAATAAACCTGGAACATAAAAAAGATTCTCTTTTATTTTTCTATTTCCAGCTCTCTGTCTCTTAGAACATCCATGGACTCAGAAGCTCCTCTAGTAGAAATGGTCTTCTTTCCCTTCGTGGGTGGAGGTCATCAAATCCCAATGATTGACATAGCAAGACTTTTTGCTTCCCATGGAGCCAAATCCACAATCATAGTCACTCCCACGAACGCTATTCAGTTCCAAAATTCCATCCTTCGTGACCAAAACTCAGGCCACCCAATTTCCATTCACGCTCTCCAATTACCAGAGGGTGCTGTTTCACCTGACTCAGACATGTCAGCCACCCCTGTCACCGACACCACAGTCCTCCAAGAGCCTCTCAAACTCTTCCTCATTGAACACAAACCTGACTGCGTTGTATTCGACATGTTTCACCGTTGGGCATCTGAGCTTTTCGATGGGCTCGGAATTAGAAAGATTGTTTTCAATGGTAGTGGGTGCTTTCCTGGCTGTGTTTCTGAGAATATAAGAAAGTATGAACCACATAAGAAAGTGGGTTCGGATTATGAGTCTTTTTTGGTTCCAGGTCTTCCTGATCGGATCGAGTTGACAAGGTCTCAGCTTCCTATTTTTGTTAGAGACAAATCTGGGCGTTTTGCTAAGATGGGAAAAAAAGATGAAGACAAGAGTTTTGGGTCTGTGGTTAATAGTTTTTACGAATTGGAGCCTGCTTATGCTGATTATTACAGAAAAGAGATGGGAAAGAAGGCTTGGTTTGTAGGCCCAGCCTCTTTGTGTAACACAGATGTTGCTGATAAGGCTGAGAGAGGCACACAAGCCTCAATTGATGAACAGAGTTTTATGAAGTGGTTGGATGATAAAGAATCTAATTCTGTTCTTTATATTGGTTTTGGAAGCAAACCCGGATTTGCTACCGGACAGCTTGTTGAGATTGCTCATGCTCTTGAGGCTTCCAACTATTCATTCATTTGGGTTGTTGGAAAAAACTTCAAAGATGAAGAAAATTGCCTTCCTGGTGGATTTGAAGAGAGGATTAAGGAGTCCAAGAAGGGTGTGATAATAAGAGGGTGGGCACCTCAGTTGTTGATATTAGAACATGGTGCGGTGGGAGGGTTTATGACTCATTGTGGATGGAACTCTATGTTGGAGGGAGTTTGTTGTGGTGTGCCTATGATTACATGGCCTCTTTCTGCTGAACAATTCTACAATGAGAAACTGGTTACTGATGTGTTGGGGATTGGGGTTCAAGTTGGGAGCAAAGAGTGGATCTCCTTTAAGTCTGAAAAGAAAGGGTTGGTTGAGAGGGAGAAAGTGGAAGTGGCGGTGAAAAGGTTGATGGGTGGTGGTGATGAAGTGGTGGGTATAAGAAAACGAGCTAAAGAGCTTGCAGGGAAGGCCAAGAAAGCTGTTCAAGTTGGTGGATCTTCGTATATAGATGCTGATGCCTTAATTGAGGAGCTTAAATCCTTAAAGAAAAATGTGAATTCATAGAGTAATATTGTAGTCACTTACTCGCTTGCCAAAAGAATGAAGATTCATGAAATGAAGTTTCTATTGTTTTTCTGATGGGCGCTTTACACTTTATTTTAGCTCTTGGATGGGCAGTTAGACTTCTGTAAAATATAATCTTAGGACTCGTAAATTTTGCTACAGTCGATTAACTTTGTAAGCTGTCACTTTGAGATTCGGTTGGCAACAAAATATTTATGGTTATGCAAGGAAAGATAATGCGTGGTCTGGCTGTTGAGTGTCTAATGTAACGCAGGCCAAATGTTCGATAAAATGCCCCAAATCACAAATGCCCGAAGAAATGCCCAAAAGCAAAGAGTGAAAAAGCACAAGAAAATCCCGTTTTGGTTGAGCCCTTCTCTCTGAGGTGTACCTCCTCTAGCCTGAACAAAAATCTAACTAACCGCTCGATTGTTGAGGGATATGTACCAGGCAATACGTGCTAATGCCTACTGATCTGATAGAATCATGGAAGGTGATTTGGCCATAGTTCAATGGTAAATTTGGCCAGGTTCTTTCAGTTCAATAAGTTGTGGATTCTAGCAAGTTTAAGTAGTAAAGTTAAGTAGTAAAGTTTGTTGTTGTTAAATAAGAAATTTAGAGTTTAAACACTGCATATATCAAAAACTAATTAGTGTCGTTGCTTGATGATAAATAAGAATTAGTACAGAGTGAATACTATATTGTTGCTTGATAATAAAAAAGAATCAATACAGAGTGAATACTATAGGTTGAAATTTTATTTGAGAAAGAAAAGAAAAAAGTTCAAGAAGTTAGATGATCTAATAAGTTATGAATGTGACTCAAAGGAGAAAGACAAGGTGAACAAGCAAAACAAGGTAACTTAACATGTCCTGATGATTCTAAGCAAAAGCTAAATCTTTAATCTTAACTATTGCAACAGGTAAGCAAGCGAGTTGTTTATACTTTATATTGAAAATTGTACTCTTGAAGAAAATTTTTAGATTGGGCAAGGTGGCTGTCTAATTCCTTCCTACTCTAGAACATAGCATTCAAACTTAGTCCCTTTTTTTTAGAGACATAGATTAGGCTTAATTACATCATTGAGTTACATCATAGAGTAGTGGCGACTTTACACATAAGTCATGGTGTTCATATGAACACCTTGACTTGCAAGCAGAACAAGAAAAAAAAAAGTTATATATATATATATATATTCACATAATTCTCTTCAAACTAACCTCTTTTGTCTACCCTAAAAAAATATTGAATACTCTAAGAATTCCAAGAATTTGGATTCAACAAAAATAAGAGTAATGTTAGGGACACAACAAAATGTCACAACAATTTCATAATATTCTTCAATTAGCTTGCCAATTCACACAAAGGCCCACCAAATTTTGGAATTAATTTTTTTTTTTTATATACTAACATTAGTTAATGTTGTGTCCCTATCATTACTCACAAAAATAATGTTGACACTCAAACATAATTCTTAACCCCTTAAACCCAAAAAAAAAAAAAAAAAAAATCTAATTATTCAAATTCTTAATAATTCAAATTCATAACTTGTTCAACCCATTTCATAAGATTAATCCCTAATTTTATTTTTCCTAAAAAACAGTACCAAGAGAGATATTGTGTCCATGAGTTCTCCTTGACGACATTGACAACTTTGCTCTTCTTGGCAGCTTAGCTAGCTTGCATCCACAATAGGTATCATCTGTTGCTCGTCTTTGTCTCACTTTCTCAAATTTTCTCTTCTCTATTATTATTTTAGATTATCTCTCACTCTATTTCTTTCTTTCAGACTAGTTCTCATGTTATCTATTTTTAGTCTATTTTCCTTTTAATTTTGTTAGTAGAAGGACAATTTAAAAACTTCAATTATTTGCGTGTTTTTTGTTTTTGTTTTTGTGATATTGATATATATTCAAGTTATCTTTTTATTATGTTTTGTATAATTTAAGTTTCTTAATGACTACTCTAGAAATAATTCTTAGAGCTGCCACTAACACAAAGTATTGTATCTTTTTACTAGATTGTATTCAAGACAAAGGTTATGCAATTTTGATTTATATGATATTTCATATAATTTTTTATTATTCGTTAATCAACTTTACTTTGATATTTTCTCAATTTTTCATTAAATTAAATTAAGTGATGACTCTATGTTGGTCCTTGAGGTTACGGGGAAATGTATCCCTAATTGAATCTCCACCTTAAGATTTCTAGCGAGAGATTTTGTTTTACCATTAGAAACGAATCTCGGTCCCATTGGATCACAATTCTCATAGTAAGAACAAAGCTAATAAATTCAAATCGACCTTGATTGCAATCTTAATGGTTGTGAGAGCTTTTTATACTTTTTTCTAAATCGGGTTCAAGCTTGTTTTCCATTTTTGAGAGACTGAGTTGGAGAGCAAGAGAGGGACAATGGAGTTTTGGGGTTGGTAAAGAGTGAGAATTTTGGGAGAATTAGTCACGTGATTACTTAAACAAGTGGGCTAGGTCTTTTGGTTCATTTTTGAAAGTAGTAAGTGTTATTTAGTAATTTAGCATTGTGTGCAAGGGCAAAAGTGGGGAATTCATTTTAAAATGGTCAAGTGGCTTGCACATGAATGTTAACTTGAATTGTGAATCAGACTATGAGATGCATTTACAAACTTTATTACAATTGGAGTAGTGTTTGTAAGTTTTCATAATTTAGATTACAAAGTACGAGTACCTTTATGGTTTAGGGAATATTAGTGAAATTAAATCTAATATTTAAATGAAATAAAGAGAAAAATAGAGAGTAAACTGAAGGATGTATTTGAATAAGTGGTTAACTAAATAAATTAAAAAAAAAAGAAAAAAGAAAAAAAAAGGTGAACTTGGATTCTCTGTTATTAGTAGGGGAAAAAAACTTGTGATATTTTTTTTTTTTTTGGATAGAAAGAAAGTTTGGGGGTGTGAAAACTAAAAAGCCAAGCTTGGTACGTGGGTGGCTGCCGCGGCTCAATCAAAATGATTGTGTGGACTACAAAATTTAAAAGACAAAAAAAAAACCCTTAAAATTAATATTTCATTACCGTCTTTTATTTTTCATTTTTAATACCCGTGAAGTTACCAGTGTAGTAGAAACTTACATGTAGATTTAACGCAAACTTATATTTGAAAAAAGTTCTATTATAACATTTTTAGGCGTTTGTCGTGCTATCAAATTTTATAACTTATAAGCACAAACCATCAAAACCAATTACTCCCAGCCACCATCGGCGACCTCTAGTCCATTGGAACGTAGACCAACCCATAAGATCGGCAGCCCTGCCACCAAATGGAGGAGAGAGCTACTATGTATTTTTGTAAATTTTACTATTTATTTTTTGGTAAATATTCTACAAAATTTTACAATCAACAATTTTTTATTTTTTATTTTTATTTTTTTTTATAAGTTTGACATAATTTTACGATAAACAATAAGATACAATGGGTAAACAAAAATACAAAAGGAGAGTAAAGGGTGGCTGACCACAAAACACATCAATCCATAACTTGACACTTGCCTCGGACTCTAAAGGAGTGTTTGGTAGAGTAGTTTAAGTAATGTTATTTGTAATATTTTGAAAAATATGTGGGTAAAAAAGTGTATGAAAAAAGTATATAATATTATTTAAAATGTAAAAATGTGAGTTTGAGATGGTAAAACAAACAAACCCTAAGTCTCACATAAAAGAAAATTTAGGATGACAAACATTTTTATCATAATTATAATATAGTAAATCGTGAGAAGTGCAAAAAATATTGTAAGGACGTGTGAAAATGGTAAGTAATTATTAACTATCACAACAAAGTCGTCTGTGAAAAAAAATCGACATCATAAAACCCAGAAAGAAACTACTTCTGTCACTGAATGTGAAAAGATCCTGCCCTTATCCCTTAAAACCAATCATTTGATTGACTAGTGTATGTATCTTTGTGTCCAAAAAGTTGGTGTGTACGTTTGACACACATGTGTGCTAAAAGCAGTGGGAAAACTCCACCGAAAGTCACAATCAAAGTAGAAGTCACCAATGACGTCAGAATAAAATCCTACTATAAAGTCCATGCTTCTGCAACTCTTAATAAATCAGGAACATAAAGATTCGTCTTTTTTCATGTCCAACTCTCTGCCTCTTAGAGCATTAATGGACTCAGAAGCTCCTCGAGTCGAAATGTACTTCTTTCCTTATGTGGGTGGGGGTCATCAAATCCCAATGATAGACATAGCAAGACTCTTTGCTTCCCACGGAGCCAAATCCACAATCATAGTCACACCCACAAATGCTCTTCAGTTCCAAAACTCCATCCTCCGTGACCAAAACTCTGGCCACCCAATTTCCATCCACGCTCTCCAATTACTAGACGGTGCCGTCTCACCTGACTCAGACATGTCAGCCACCCCTTCCACCGACACCACAGTCCTCCGAGAGCCTCTGAAACTCTTCCTCATTGAACACAAACCCGACTGCATTGTCTTCGACATGTTTCACCGTTGGGCTGCTGAGCTTTTCGATGGGCTCGGAATTAGAAGGATCGTTTTCAATGGTAGTGGGTGCTTTCCTCGCTGTGTTACAGAGAATATAAGAAAGTATGAACCTCATGAGAAAATGGGTTCGGATTATGAGCCTCTTTTGGTTCCGGGTCTTCCTGATCGGATCGAGTTGACAAGGTCTCAGCTTCCTGTTTTTCTTAGAGACAAATCTGGGCGTTCTGATAGGATGGCGAAAGATGAAGAAAAGAGCTTTGGGGCTGTGGTTAATAGTTTCTACGAATTGGAGCCAGCTTATGCAGACTATTTCAGAAAGGAGATGGGAAAGAAGGCTTGGCTTGTAGGACCAGTTTCTCTATGTAACAAAAATGCTACAGATAAGGCAGAGAGAGGCAAGCAAGCCGATCAAAGTTGTTTAAGGTGGTTGAATGAGAAAGAACCCAATTCAGTTCTTTATATTAGTTTTGGAAGCAAACCCAGCTTTGCTCCTGGACAGTTCCTTGAGGTTGCTCATGCTCTTGAGGCTTCCAATTGTTCATTCATTTGGGTAGTTGGAAAAACCTTCAAAGATGAAGATCATTGTCTTCCTGGAGGATTTGAAGAGAGGATTAAGGAATCAAAGAAGGGTGTGATAATAAGAGGGTGGGCACCCCAGTTGTTGATATTAGAACATGGTGCTGTGGGAGGGTTTATGACTCATTGTGGATGGAACTCTATGTTAGAGGGAGTTTGTTGTGGTGTGCCTATGATTACATGGCCACTCTCTGCTGAACAGTTCTCCAATGAGAAATTGGTTACTGATGTGTTGGGGATTGGAGTTCAAGTTGGGAGCATGGAGTGGATGTCTTTTAGTTCTGAAAAGAAAGCGTTGGTTGTGAGGGAGAAGGTGGAGGTGGGAGTGAAAAGGTTGATGAGTGGTGGTGATGAGGTTGTAGAGATGAGAAAACGAGCTAAAGAGCTTGCAGAGAAGGCTAAGAAAGCTGTTCAAGTGGGTGGATCTTCGTCTATAGATGCTGATGCCTTAATTGAGGAGCTTAAATCCACAAAGAAAAATGAGAGTCGATAGTGGAGGGTAATGATTATTACACTCTGGTATTGCACACTCAATATACACGAACAAGTACAAGGGCTGAAATCGTATTTTAAAAATATGATTAAGTTAAAATTATAAAATAATGTTTTTACTAGTTCATAATTTTAATTGAAATTATGAAACACGATTTCTTAGGAGGTGTATACAAAGTGTGCAATGAAGATTATGTAATCAGATTGGAATGCAGCAGAAAGAAAAAGGAACTCTGTAGGTTCTATTTAAGGTCGAAATAATGAAGATGAGTAAAATAAAGTTTGCATTGATTTCTGGTGGATAGTTGATTCTTTCTTTCTTTTAGCTCTTTGACGGACAGTTGACTCTTATAAAATATATAAAAGGAATAGATTTTGCCATGTTAACTTCAGTTTACTAACATTGTAAGCAGAAATTATGAGATTTATTTATTTATTTATTGAGAAAAGCCGAAATTGTGAGATTTAATTTGACAACTAAACATTTATGGTTTTGTAAGAGAAGATAAATGCATGGTCCAAACCATTGAGTGTCTAATGTCACGCGCAAGCTAGCTTGGTATTTTGGTCCATTTCTATTTTCTGTAAGTAGTAAAGGTTATTTATTTATTTATTTATTTTTTTTTGAGAAGGAAGTACTTGCAGCTTTATTAATCAAGAATTTGGCTCCTCAAAAAGGGGAAAAAAAAAAAAAAAAAGAATTTGGAAAATCAGACAAAAAAGGAAGACAAAATATCAGGTGGAATAGATTGCATCTAGACTAATAACGAAAAAAAAAAGTCTTGCTCTCTGGGCTAAGGCATGAGCAACTGCATTCCCTTAACAAATATCATGAGAGAAATAAAAACTCTACATAGAGCTTACGTAAGACAAAATATCTTTTATAAGATGTCCCCGTGGGAATTTTCCATACCCATACCTTGTGAAGACTTAACAACTGACTCACTCCCTTCAAAGGTAGAATTTATGAAACCCAATTCTAAGGTGAAACGTACTGCTTGCCTCGCAGCCAACAGCTCCAGAACTTCCACAAAAGATGGCTTTTGAATCTTTTAGAGAGAGCAGCCATGACTTCACCATCGGAGTTTTGAATAACAACTCCAATACCTGCCTCATCTGACTCATCAAACATTGCGCCATCATAGTTTGTCTTCATATTCCCTATAACAGGAGGTCTCCAATTCTTTTCAGCAGCACGTTGACTTCTGTGAAGGGGACTGCCTAGATTATTAAAGTCCTGAATGTACCCTTTTGCAAAGGCCGATATTCTGTCCAGTGGCAAAGAGTGTTCTTGCAGGCGAGTTTTATTTCGTTGATACCAAACTGACCAAGCTGTAACAGCAAATAAAGGAACTAGTTGTGGTTTTTCACAGATCAAATTGACCACCTTCGGGAAGGAACTCAACTGCATTCTTGTCCTATCCACCCAACCAAAATTGGTTGCCCAAACAAATTGCAATTTTTCACAACCCCACAATGCAAGAAAGACATACTCAGATTCTGCAAAATAGCGATGGCACACTGACTTTTGGAGGATTTTTCACTTCATTAGATTTTCTTTTGCTGGCAAAAAATTTGTGCAGGCTTTCCAGAGAAAGTGTTTGATCTTACCTGGTACTTTTAATTTCTAGATACTCTTCCAGAACAGCTTCTGGGATTCGGGCATTAGAGGTCTGTCGAGATCAAGACTAGAGAGTTCACATAGAAGCTTATAACTGGATTTGACTGAATAGGTACCAGATTTTTCTTTTGACCAGAACAAGATATCAAGCTGACGAGTAGTGCAAAGAGGCAGTGATTTGATGTGTTGAGCTTCAGGAGGATAAAAACATAAATTGATCAATTGGACATTCCACCAACCTGTTTGAGGATTGATTAGAGTATCCATAGTTGCTTCAGGTGCTAAGACACCTGGGGGGGGGGGGGGGGGGGGGGAAGGATTTTGCCTCTATCTGAATTAGATAACCATGCATCAAGAAAGATCCGCTTGGATTTTCCATCCCTAATCCTCCATTTGGATCTCTTCTGAATCAATTTTCTAGACTATAAAATACTTTTCCAAGCAAAAAAGCCAAAAAAAGATTTAGCTTCAAAAATTGAGCAAGTAGGGAAATATTTTGCCTTAAAAACTCGACAAAAAAGAGAATTCCTATCATGGATCAAAAACCAAACCTATTTTGCCAACATCGCTTCATTAAATTTACATAGGTCCTTGAAACCTAGGCCTCCCTCCATCTTTTGTTGACATAACACTTCCCATTTTTTTCCAATGGATCTTTCTTCTATCTCCAATTTGACCCCACCAAAATTTACGGATTAGCATCTCAATGTCTTGACAAAGGCCCACTGGTATCTTGAAACAACTCATTGCAAAAGTGGGGATGGCTTGTGTCATGTCCCAAACTCGATCCCAGATTTGTGACCATGACTGACATGTTAATATCAAGCTTAAACCTAGTATTAACAAGAACAAACTAAACTTTTTCAAAAGCTTCCCTCTTTCTTTTCATCTTTGTTTCTTTACTTAAATGTAAAACTTTTCACTTTACATTAAGAGCATCTACACCATATTCAAAGAATAACATAATCCACTAGTTACTCAAATTCTAAATTTCACATAATACATCCCTTAATACTTTGAGGTACACAACTTTCTTTAGATCCTAAAATACACAATACTACAAAACTAAACATCAAATTGCCAATTTGGGATCTATACTTTTAAAACTAAAACCAGCTCCTTCCAAAACTCGACTAAGGCTCCCTCTGCTCCAAAATAAAACCTGTTGACAGAAAGAGTGGAAGGGGTGAGCTACACAGCTCAGTAAGGGTAAGATACATAAGAATTTAATAAGAATACATGTAAATCAAATAATTTCATTTTATAAATATTCAGATAGGAGAACATCTTTTCATGCATAGTATTTTATACTATTTATAATAATAACTTATATGCTCTTCGTAGGAAATAATTGTTATCCCTTTTCTTATCAGAATAATTTTATCAAAACCTTTCGGATTGAATTTCTTTCATTTCTTACGAAGTCACCAAATATAATGTTGATTGTTTAAAATCATATACTTACATAAATGCACACACACACACACACACACACACACACACACACACATATTCTCGTTACAAAATAATCATTTTAACTTAAATCAGATAATGGGTAACTTTGTCTTAAACTAGAAACATCTTAAAGAATAACAAAACTTTTCTTCATAAATTTCTTCTCGTAAAATATTATAACTTTCAGAGTCATAAAACTTAATGTTTTATAAAGAACAGATATCTGATAACTTTTTAACATAAACTTGTACTTTCATCAGAAGTTTTATCTTTATAAAACACTAAAACATTTTCATCAGATTCTTTATCTTTAAAGCACAATAGAACTTCAGAAATTTTTATTTTTAAAAAACATCTTTTCTTTTCATCAGAAACTTCTTTTCATGAGAGCTTTTAACTTTTCATAATGCATTTAAACAAAATCATTCTCTCATGATCAATGAAATAATATAGCTATACATAACATATTGGTTAGTCTAGTTTTGATAAGTTTGTACTTATTTGGGAGGTTTCTAGCACCGCTGTGCTAGGCATCTAGCATTCTCCACAATGCTAGGGATTCTTGGGATTATATCATAATACATATCTTCAACCATGGGGTCAGTTGGTATCCTCTACAAGTTGGCCGTAACCAACAAGGGTGGGTACAACAGAGCCAGTCTCACTTTTAATGGCCAATCAGATAACATTTTCCATAGAAAGCCAGTAATTTAACCCCTACTAGCTGAGTTCAGATCACCAGAGGACATAACCCAAAAACATTTCATACTTTTACATCAAACTAAAAATTCTCATTTTGCATAACATTTCATAATAATAGCATTTCCATTCTTTTCTTTAAACATCATGTTCATGAAATTAGTGATAGCATCAATATGCTTAAATCATATACATAAAATTTTGAAAGTTCATGAGCATATTTTTGTTTGAAACATGATTATATGCCATATCTCTAATAAAAAACCTATAAATACATAATACACTTTAAAATAACTTTATGACTTACTAAATGCCCATATAACTTATACCTTACCCGAAAGCAGATCGAGGAACCGAAAACCTATAGTCAAAGGAGTTTAGACTTGGGTACTAGTAACACCTAAACCAAATATCAAAACTTATTACTATCAATTATTCCTTATTATAAACTTACACATTCATCTCAAAACTTATATCTTAAAATCAAGGAAATCCTAATCCCACCTTAACGAGGTTCCCCAAACATAAAATACATTTATCAAACAACATAATGTACCAAATCATAGAGAAACCATTATTCTAATGTTTATATTCAGATCATGTCAAATAGCTTTAAAATCAATTCAAAATGTGTTTGAGATTGGAAGCAATAGTGCATGTATAAACTTACACAAGGCAACATACAACATGAACAAAACAATTTCATAAAAACAATATTTGAATGGTTTAGAACCCCACCTTTAGAGTACTAAACCTTGAATCAAGTTATACAAAATCTATCTATGATCCAGACATACCAAAAGATAAGCATATTAAATTATAGCTCAAAAACTTCAACCTAACTTTAGAATTAGATCCTCAAAGTTAGAGTTATCATTTACTATTTACTGCTCATTTCAGCAGTATATGCCTCATTTGTAATATACAAATGGACTATCTAAATACATCAAATCTTCATGAAATTTTATAAAGCCACTCCCCTGAATATTTAGTAAATACAATATCAATTTCAGAGTCAAAGCATAAAGCCATGATTTATTAAAAATCATAAAAGACAACATTCTCAAATCTGTCCTGACATAATTCAAGCAATTTAGAAACAAAACTATTATTTTTATATTAATCCAAATGCTATGAGACAACTTCCATTATAACCATATGTGTCTTAGATTTCATAAGAAATATCCCTAGCATCCAAATTCACTGTATACAATTTAATACATAATTTATCATGTGTAAACACAGAATCTGTTACAGTGACAACTTTGCAACATTTTCTTGTAAATTCACAAACAATTATCAAACGATGGTATTTTCATATGATATTTAATACACACGTACTAGACATATTATATAATAATATCCAACAGATCTTTTACCCATAGCTATCTTAGAAAAATACAAGATTTATAATGACCAAACAGGTAAACCAATGAGTGCAACTCTTAACAAGTTCATTAATTAACTCTTAACAAGCTTCAATTACTGAATCAGCTACACATTCAGCACCTCAATTAGCAATTCCATAAAGTTTATCTAGCTATTTTACTCATTTTAACACTTACCCATAACAGATTTCATCTTAGTCTATCATCTAGGAGCACATGTAAGCATAACCAATGACTCACTTCATATTCAGGCAATCAATAATCTCTAAATTCCAACACACCTATATACAAATTCATATAACCATCACTTATGTTTAAAATGGATAATAGACTAAAAGAATTACATTTTCCCCTTACCTTAGACACAGATTCTTGGAGTGATAGAGCTAGAATCACTCTAGCTTCAAGTTTGTAACAAGAGCTTGAGAAGGATTGAAAGAAACTTCTTGTTGCTGCTAGACCGTAGGTGTGAGAGGGAGAGGAGAGTTGAAAGCTTTTCTTTCTTTTGGTGTTGGACCCGTAGGTATGAGAAAAGGGACTCAAGAGAGCTTCTAGCTCTTTCCTTAAGAGAAAAGAGAGCAAAGTGAGGTGAGAAATTCTGATTTGTGTGGACTCGTGGGAATAGAGAAGGCTTCTTGGATGTTCTAGATATTTTGAGAAAGTCAAAGAATAATGAGGTGGAGTTTGTTTATTGCATGGCTAGCCAAGTGTTGGTCTTTGGGTTTGTCGACATGCATGGTATTTTGGCATTATGTGTTGAATTTCTATTGGTTGCATGTGTAGGTTAGAATTTTCACAATAACATCTCATCCATCATACCTAATTAAAATACCACCTAATTTTTATTGGCAATATCAAAACCCAATTTTTATTGGCAATATCAAAGCCCGGTTCTCGCTTGCAATATTTATAGCCCCATCAAAGCCCAATTCTCATTGGCAATATCAAAAGCCTAGCTTACGTTGACATTATTAAAAACCCAAGCTAACTACTTGGCACTATTTTATCGAAAGCCGAAGGTTATCAATACTTGGGAAAATACTATATCATAATTATTTCACTTAAAAGTCCAATAATGAACAATACTTTAGATTCTTAAACCTATTACTATAATATTACAGGCTCATGAAATTTATAAATTATCTACTCTTAAAATCCATGGCGATCATCTTATAAAAGCCCATGGAAAGATATGATTATTAGACCCATGACATTTATTTATTTCAAACTCATGTTCACTATCTATCTTACATCACAACATTCATAATATTTATTACCAAAACTCATGGTAATTATTCATCCTACATGTCCATTAGAGAAACTCATGAGAACATCACATTATTCCATTATAGTGGTTGCTACCATATTTATTTAAAACCCATGGTAAATATTATTTTCAAGAAAAATTTTGGAGGTCATTATTTAAAAAGCCCCAAAGAAAATATCATTTACAAAATAATTCGTGGCAAATATTATGGGAAACTATACAAGTTGTTATTTAAAGCCTATGGAAATTAATACCCAAAATCTATCATAAATATTTATTAAAGCTCATGGATTCATTTTATTTCTACTAAAGCCCATGAGGGGTAAAAAATGCATGGCAAAGCATGTCTTTAATGCCCATTTTTGTAGGCACAAGAATCTCATGGAGTAGGAAACAAGCCCAAACAAAGAAAGGGCCATGTGGCCCAACTAAAAGTGCTGAAATGGAGCAAAGTTCCAGCCCAAAATGGTCCCTAACAAGAGGTTTGAAAGTGGGCAACTAGCCCTTGTTCATCCCTAACCAAAAACAACTAGAAAACCCCTACAAGAGAACCAAGCATTTGAGGATGAACTAGGGATTGTCCCATCAGTTTTCTGCCACCCTCTGCCTGACGTGAACAGTGCCCGAGGGCTGTCATATCAGCTGAAGTCTGAAAGATGATGGAACTCCATCATCTTCCTTAAGACTGTACCTCCAGTAGAAGGGGAGTTGAAACCAAGTTATCCAAACTTCAACAAATTGATGCTATAAATGTCAAAAATGTTCAAGACATGATTCATGTGCCAAGCCCATGAATCCTAAAGGGGAAAAATTGGGAACATGTGGTTTGGAGGGTAGAAAGGGATCTCCAGCGAAACCCCCTAAAGTGGACTTAGAGCTTGACACTTGGCTTGGGGTGTTAAATCTTACTTCTTAGGGGTCCGAATCTCAATTGTAGCATTAGAATTCATTCCTGATACACGCCTTAATCCCATTGATTAGGCTTAGCCCCAAAAATCCTGACATTTAATGCAAAGCACTCTAAAATCCCATCATTACCTAAAGAGGCAAGGCAGCCCCTAAAGTAAATCTCTTACTTCTGACCAAAAATCTTAGAAAGATTAACCTTGATTCACTACCTTTGAGTAGTCCTACGCTTTTAGATTCTTGTTAATTAATGCTTTTCTAATGTACCATTATAAAAAGATGAACACCTCAGCCCACTGAGGGATAGCTACCTTCTCTGAAACTCTTGGTTTGTTTACTACTTTGCTCGTGGTGTAGCTTTCCTCAAGCTCACCACTCATCATCTTTAGCCCACACTCATCTAATCTTAGATACTCTTTTCCCTCTTTCACACAATCACAGCCCATAAATGACTCTCAACTAGTCATAAACAGGCCACCACTCACAAAAAGCCTTGATCTTAGTATTAATCCCATCTCACTCAAAAAAAGCTTACACTCATCTCATTCATGCCTTATAAATACACACTTACCAAAATTTTAGCTTAATACTTGCTGCACTGAGCTGTAGATTTTTCTCTCCCTTCATTTCATCATATTTTTCTTCTTTTATTTGTAACTATGGAGCCTTTAATCCTTGTTTATTATTATTATAATGAAGGCCATAATGTTTTGGATACTATGAAAGTTTTCCCCTATGTTGACTTAATAATAATAAGGAAAACATATGATTTTTACCATATAAACATACTTATTAACCTGGAATTACCGTACCGCTGGAGATAATACCGTACCGCTAGAAGACTAATTTGAACTATGATGCTATAAAAGGTCTAATAATATAACAAACTAACAACAGTAACGTGTTTATTGTGCCTTATTGTTGTTTTCTTGTTACGGTATAGCCTCTATCTTTTGCTTGGGCGGACTTTCACAACATCGAAAGCTTTTGGGCTTTATTTCAAGGGCTCATTGTCGAGTTTTGGCTTGGCTACCCCATTTTCTATTTGGGAACATCAAAATTTTCCCCTCAACACTCTTCTATTAACTATAGAAAGAAAGTAGCTTAAAATAATAATAATACTTAATCACTCAAACACAAAGTCTTTTGCACCAACATTGAAGATCTTATTGGAGTTAGTCACGTACTAGGATTTGTGCAAACGAGTTAGTCACGTATTGAGATCTGTGAATCATTGGTTAGTTAAGTACCGGGATTCGTGCATTGAAAGGAGAGATTGCCGCTACATCATAAGTTCAATTGTGTATTGAGGTAAGAGTTTAATTGTAAGTTGGTATTAGGTACTGAGATTTCTTTTACTTGTAACCGCTTGTTTTGATAATTGTGTTGACACCTCATTTTGCAACACGCATTTAACCTCACCGGAGGGTAAAAAAGTAATTTTGCCTTGAAAATATGCATCTTGATTTGGACCATTAGATCTTTAATCTTATTTCACCAAATGATCTTGATTTTGTAACGATCAAATCGATTGGTCATAGGCTCTAATCAGACCATCCCATTGAAAGTTATCATCAAATCAAGTTTTAATGGCCGAGATGCACTATCACAAATGGAGCCCGACTATATGTGATTATGAATAATTGATTTCAATTGGTTATAAGTGTAATCAATTTGAGGTCAATGATATGTCATAATTTGATTGGTTAGGATTACATTTTATGGTGAGGTTGCATACACTTAATTAATTAATTAATTAAACATTAATTATTCAATGAGTAATTTGTGCAATTATCTTTTAATTAAAGTAAATTTGAAACCAATTAAGTCTGAAATGGGAGTAATTGAAGCCATTTAATGTTAATTGGGAGCTAATTTGGGACCTATTAATGTTAATTGTTTTGAAACCATTTTCCAACAAATGACCTCTGCTCACTATTTCATTGATATCTCTTATAATATTTTGAATCATTGAATAAGGTTAATTTTCCTAGAAACTAGATATTTGGGGCTTCAATTTGAGCACAAGAACCAGACAATTTCAATCAGAATTGAGTCAGATATGATTTTTCAAAGTTGGCTCTACAGGTTGTTACAGCAGCTACGAGAAAACTGAATTTTGGTTTGCTCCTCACTCCCACCAATCTTTCCATTTAATACACTAGATTTTTTCCACTTCTAAAATGAGCTCTAGGTTCATGATTCTTTGTCAACCCTCATTAAATGACATTCCATTCATATTTCCTACACCACTACTATATAAACCCTCCCTCTCATTCATTTCAGGACACAAAAACCCCCTCTCTTCTCCGTTCTTGAGTTCTAGTGAAGAAGTTGAGTAGTCTTGTCATATCTTGGTCTTCCTAAGACTCAAGGTATTAAGTGAGACTCACTCTCCCTTTCCTAGCTCTTCTTTTCCCCTACCCTTAGGTTCTTCCTCAAAAGTCTCCCCCTTCACCATATGGATCTTGCATGAAGGTATAATCTATTTCCTTAATTGTTTTTTGTATTGCCATGATGAGAGTTTGAGATTAAAGAATGATAGTAATCATTTAAATTCCCTTGAATATGTTTGAATGTTTTTAATTGTTCTTACATGTTCTTGGTTGTTCATTACATGTTCATGCATGTCATTAGTTTTAATCTTAAATCCACATAAAAAAATATGAAAAACATGTTTGTTTAATAATTCTTTCAAATTCTTGAATCTAGGTTATTACCATCCACACACATTCACTAGAATTTATTTTTCAATCCAAATGAAATGCTTAACAAATTGAATTAGGGTTTATCACATGCATACACTTCAAATTCAACATGCAAATTGATTGATAACATATTGGATAATGTGATATGAATGTTGGCCACCATAGTTTAGAAGATCGGTTTCACTGGGCAAGGTGGGTGCCTAACACCTTCCTACCTTGTAACATAGCCTCCGAGCTTAGATCAAGGGTCGATAGATCAATGCTTATCCTTATAATTTTCAATTTCTAGATTGTAACTAGGAAACAAAGCCATGTACTTTATCTTAGATTGTATCTAGGACTAAGACCATGTACTTTTTCCTATGATCATTGTAAATTCAATTTCAAATTAATAAAATGAGGAATTTTTCAATTTTGGTTTTCTTATTTATTCCAATAATTAAATAAGTCGTGACTCCATTGTAAAACCCTTAATCTAAAGGGGAAAATATAATCAGTCGAACCTCCATTTTGGTGACTCCACCCATTCACGTGGGTTTGGCCTAACATCCTCAAAAAAAGTGGGCCAGGGGCGCAGTCTCTTACAGTGGTGACTCCACTGGGGATATTGAGGGCTAAGCTTCAATTAGATTATGGTGGCCAACCATGTCATTGTTTGTTTATTGCTTTTTTGTATATAATATGTCTAATATGTCATCATTTTGCATGTCACGCATCATTTTCTTGAATGAAATTTATTTTATTTGTGTGCTAGTCCGGAAGCTCGGTAGTATTAGCCGTGGATTGTGGTCTTTCTGAGACTCACATACCCAGCGGTGAATCTACCACCCACTACGATAAGGATCATCATGATTATGCCATGGTGGTTCATAGGGACAAACTGTACAGTTCAGACCAACGCAGTGCTTCTGGCGTCACAAGTTAGGAGGTATGACGTCCTAACTTGTGGGGACCTTTAACCTACCTTCTACCCATGTTGTAATGACACATAGAACCTACCTTTAGGTCTGTCCTTGTTAATTGCGTTGCATTATGCGTGTGTTTGGCTGTTGTTTGCACCATGATGAGCCCAAGTCCAACGCTTGAGCCCATCATAATTGTTTGAACCTCGTATGATGTGAATGAACTCAAGCCCAAAAGCTTATGATTGAAGTCTACTTGGTATGGAAGCCCAAATTTTTTTCTTGAATGAGTCTAGCCCAACACTTGAGCCCATGAAAGATGTATAGACATGATCAACATCAAAGACCAAAAACTCACAAGATGCATGCCTTTCAAGTGCAAGCCCAAGCCATTTCAAGCAAATACCAAAAGATCATAATCAAGGTTCAAGTCTTCCAAATGCAAGCCCAAGCCATTTCATCAAAATCAAGGTTCAAGCATACCAAGCCTCAAGTATCCTAAATTGACCAAGAAGAAGCAAGTGGCCCAACTTTGCCTCACTCCACATTTGGTTTGTAACATCATGGTTAAGCTTAAAGTTTGTTTGTTTATTCCATGTTTCTAGATTTTTTTGAATTCTAAAAATCCGTGTAGCATTTGATGTACTTTGTTCATGTATATATTAAAAAAAAAAAAGCAAGATTCCCAAATCTAAAAAAAAAAAAAAAAAAAAAAATTGAAGCAGTTGGAGGATTTATGACTCACTGTGGTTGGAACTCAACTTTGGAAGGAGTGACTGCAGGGTTGCCCACGATCACATGGCCTATGGCTGCTGAGCAGTCTTACAATGAGAAGTTAGTGACTGATTGAAAATTGGGGTTGGTGTTGGTGCACATCAATGGATTAAAGTGGTGGTAGATGATATCAAGAAGGAAGCAATAGAGGAGGCAGTGAGGCTAAGTATGGTGGGTGATGAAGCTGAAGAAATAAGAAGTAAAGCCAAGGCAATTGGGAAGATGGCAAAGAGGGTTGTTGAAGAAGGGAGATCATCATACTTTGATTTGAATGCTTTAATTAAATAATTAAGTTCTCTTTGATGAAAAAATTGCAAGCATAGTTCTTTCACCGTTTAAAAGGGAAAAAAAACCTTGTTAGTTAATGTGTATTAAAAGTATATTACAAGTGGAGCCAAGAGTGATAGCTCCATAGCACATTTACATGCAGAGTTGCAAACCATATCTAAAAGAAAGATATATATTAAGGGGTGGGGTTTGGATGAGGTCAGGAGGGCAATTGCCCCTCTCGACCCCCCTAGCTCCACCCCTGGCTATAGGTTCTAGGTGGGAATAATAAGAAGCATGAAATAAAGTTTGTATTGTTTTCTAATGGGTTGTTTATTATTTTATTTTATTTTATTTATTTAAGTTCTTTGATGGTCAGTTGACTCTTGTAAAATATATAATCAAGGCAAAAATAACATTTTGGTCTTTATATTTTGAGGTCATAATTAATTTGGTTCTTACATTTTAGCAGCAATAAATTTGGTCAATGTTTATTTATTTATTTATTATTATTATTTTTATATATATAAAAATTATTTTTTTAATAAATTTGCAGTTAATTTGGTCTTTATTATTAATTCACTAACGGGAAATGCTTACGTAGCAAACGGTGTGAACTTTCGACACACTTAAAGCTTATGAGGCATATAAAATAATATTAAAAATTACCCAAATCAGCATTTTAATAATTAATAAAAAGCCACATTAGGAAAAAAAAAAAAAAAACCCACAATTCTAAACTGATTTTTTTTTTTAACAGGAGATGAAGTTTGCAGAAAATTTTGCGGAACCTAAGCCATGGCCAAGCTTTACACAACCAAACCCCATGGTTGTCACCAACGACCACTGTGAACCACAAACGAATGGCTAGCGCTCTTTCTCTCTCTCCCCTCACTGGGGTTTTATCTCTCCTAAGCCCGATACTCTCTCTTTTGATTTTCCTTTGATGTGTGCTCTGTTGAGATTGTTTGAGACTTTGTGTTTCTAAAATGGGGTTTTAATTTAGCTTTCTGGGTATTTTGCAAACCTTTGATGTTTGTGTGTTTGGATTGCAAGAAAATGAAAGTAAATCATAATTTGTTTTTGTTTTTCCCGTTAAAAAAATTAGTTTAGAATTGTGGGTTTTTTTTTTTTTTGGGTTTTTTTTGCTGATTTTTAAAATGTTGATTTGGTAATTTTCAATATTATTTTATATGCCACATAAGCTTTAAGTGTGTCAACAATGTACACTGTTTGTCATGTAGACATTTTCTGTTAGTGAATTAATGGTAGAAACCAAATTGACTGCAAGTTGAAAATAACAAGGATCAAATTGATTGCTACCAAAATATAAAAACCAAATTGATTGTGACCTCAAAATGTAAGGACCAAAATGATGTTTTCACCTATAATCAAAGGATTTATAGATTTTTCCATGTTAAAATAAACTTTAGTTGATTAACATGGTAAGTTGACATTATGAGATTTAATTTGACAACTAAACATTATGGTTTTGCAAGAGAAGATAAATGCATAGTTTAGAACCAGTGAGTGTCTAATGTGATGCGCAAGCCGGCTAGGTATTTTGGTCCATTTTTGAAAGTAGTAAAGGTTATTTTAATAGGGTCTAGTAAAGGTAATTTTAACTATTCATTTTGGAAAATTTTTTATAGAGAATTGAAAAAGTTGTTAAAACAACTAATCATTTTTTTTTTCTTTTTTTCATAAAAAGTTTCTTAAAATTATTTACTAACATTGTACAAGGGCAATAGTGGGGAATTCATTTTAATAATCTAACATTGTACAAGGGCAATAGTGGGGAATTCATTTTAAAATGGTGATAGAAACATGCATTTACATGCTTCATTATAATTGGGGTGGTGATTGTAAGTTTTCATGGTTTTGATTACAAAGTAAAAATACCTTTATAGTTGAGGGTGTATTTATGCAATTAACCCTAACATTTAAATGAAAAAGAAAGAAAAATAGAGAGTAGAATGAAGGATGTGTTTAAAAAGAAAAAAGAAACGAAAAAAGAAGAAGTCAATTTTAGCTAAAATTTAGGAGAAAATTTGTAGAAGGTGCTGCCGTGCTGGACCTATCGCAATTGACCAAAAAATCTAAATTCTATATGGATAATGCTTAAAAAAATTCGTGAACATTACAATTGACTTTGAAAGAAAAAAAAAAAAAAAAAAATCACTTTTACATGTTTCACTTTTTCGATTCTCTGGCTGACTTAATGGATCATTATATTGACAATAGACAAATATGCCTTGGGTTAAAATTCAATTTTATTGTTATTTTAAAATAGTTACAATATGTTGTTGACCTACCGTTCAAATCCTTTTTTTTTTCCTTTGCATCCTCAAACACTTTGTGTTTAGGGAGGTAACAATTAAGTTATAAAACTCTTAGTGGTTAAAATTCAATTTATTTCCTTAACTTCTACATCAACTAGCTGTAGAGTCATGTGATGCATGAGAATATATAAATATTAAGTAATGAGGTATAATATATAAAAAGTAACAATTGCTTTAAGTATTGTCTATTTTTTAAAATTATTTCTACAAGTATTTTTTTTTTTTTTTATCTTTTTATATCTACAAATTTATCAATCTTTATTTATTTATTTATTTTTAGAGAGAGAGAGAGAGAGAGAGAGAGAGAGAGAGAGAGGGAGTTTTTGTGTGGGAAAAATATGAATTGAAAAAATGATATCAAATATTTATACAAAGTAAAATGGGGGAGAAGAACAGTGAAAATATAAGAAAGAGAAAATGACAAAGGAAGTGTAAAGGTTAAGTAAAGAGTAATGGAGAGATAAAGAGACAAAGAAAGGGGAAATGTTAGAAGAAGTGTAACAATAGTTGTGGACTAATAGGAAGAAGAATAAATTTTTTTGGAGAATAGGGAGAAGAAAAGTTTAAAAGAGGAGATATATATATATATATATAATTATTATTTTTTAAGGATGAAAAGAAAATGATAACCTTGCCGCTGATGTGGCTCAACGAAGCATAGTAATAATAAATGATAGGCTTTAGTTTTTAGATATTATTTCCATGTGATGTACGGCTTGATAAAAATTCATATGTAAGCTCAAAAATTTTAAAATAATTAAAACTAAATGATTAAATAAATAGTAATAATAAATAAAATAAGTAAATAATTTTAATAAAAAGAATTATTTTAAGTTTTGATTGTTTAGTGTTTAGACTTTATCAGTATTTATCTATTTTAATATTTTAAAATTCTCTATGTGCTTTATGCTTTGTGTTAATGTCTTAATATGAGATATGGAATGACTTTTATAATTCCTATTTGGGACATGTTTTATCTATGCCCTAATTAGTACAAACAATAACAAACAAAATAGTTCCTCCAACAAATTACAACTTACCCACTTGTAGTTTGGCCTAAATTTAAGTTGACTACTTGTGATTTGAAATTTGACACTTTACCCACTTGAGGTTTGATTGAAATTAAGGTTGCTGACCTATAGTTTGAAATCCCATGATACAAGTGTTCTGTTAAATTCTTTTTTATCTTATTTGATCTTGTATTTTTATATTTTTTGAGGAGATAGACAATAAAAGTGGAGCAAAATTACATATGTACGTTATTACGTATGACATTATGTATGACTTAGAGTTGTGATTAACAAAGTTGCTTTATTATTATCTTAAATGATGGTAACATAAATATTTGGACATTATCATATAGTTTATGAGATGCATAGTATGTGATTTATGTAAAAAGTCATAGAAGATATAAATTACGAGTTCTTTGTAAACTCAGAATTTCAGTTCGTAGTTGGTGATGAAATTGGGCATTTCATTTGCGAAGACTATAGCATATCAACTAAGATGATTTGTCTTGATCATGGAAGTGAAGACTTCTAATTGCTATGTTGATATGTTTTAAGAATTAAAACATATTGAATTGGACTACTTTGAGATTTATTATTCTCTTAACGACTGTTAAATGAATAACAAATCTCACGACTTTTATTTACATGAACTCTTAATCTTGAGAGAATAATGGATTTTATCATGAAGTGTAGGTTGCTTTGATATATCAGAAGTGAGATCTAAAGTTATGGTCAAAACTTTAGTATGTTGAACAGTTACATTTAGTGTTGATGAAATATATATTCTTAAGATGAAATTCATAGTCTCTTAACGGAGATACAAAATATTTCATTGAGATAAGTGTAAAGTTGTAATTTACAACTATATGTTTTGTTAGTTTTAATTCTGTGCCAAATTTGATTGTAATTGTATTCCATCTTTTGTACCTTTTATTTATTGTGAGATTTAATTATAAGGGTTATGTGTTAGAGAGAGAGAGAGAGTGTGTGTGTGCATAAAGACTCAAGCAATTGAAGACAGAAGATTTCTCGCGGGTATCTCGCTACTAAGCATCCTACGAAGTGATGCATGTGCCCTGCACATGACTGGATTGCAAAGAATTAGTACAGATGGAGACAGCTGTGTTTTGCGATTAGCTCACAAGTAAGGCCTTCCTGTGAGACACTCGCAAAATATTCTGTTTTGCCAAGTTGTGTTATCAGATACACACTTTCTGTACCCACACTATATATACCCACATTACACACAAATGTTGAGGAGTGTTTCTGAGAGAAAACCCTAGTCACAAAACTTGAGAGTTAGAGATTGTTATATCCACATTTCTCTATACAATTTCTTGTGGATTTTCCTCAACTCCTACCTCTCCATTTCTATACCATTGAGAGGTTGATAACCTAAACACTTACCATACCCTTTCGTAGTGTCAAGTGAGGTTTTGGTACCGCTGGGAAGCATTGGAAGAAGCCAAGGATGGCAGATGCAACATGTAGCTTGTTGCAGGATCCGGAGAGTTAGACAAGACATGGTTCCAAGAAGTTTTGTTGGAGTAGGAGCTTGGAGGGCTTAGGTACATCAGGTAAATTAGGCTTGGAGGGTCTCTTGCTAACTCATGTATCCCAACTGATTGTCTGGTGGATCAATTTCTACTTGGAGGGCAGCGGAGAGGTTTTTCGCCGAGTTCTTTGGTTTCCTCTTCAATAACACATCGGCGTGTTATCTTGTATTTGCATATCTCTTCCCTACTCTTTTGTCATTCCATTTTACTGCTGTGTTGTTAAGTTTATGGATTAGAGTAGCTTGTTTGTTTATTCGCTCACATTTACACTATTCCGCACTTAGTATTAAATTAGTGTAAATCAATCTAGCCATAACTTTAATTTGGGGTCTAAACAGCTCTTGTGTTTTCAACACATTTTCGAGCATTCAATAAGTTTAATGGTTTTGTTATTCAGAATGTTACGCCTAACTATTTTAGTAAATAGTTACTAAAGTATATATTTATGGAATTGGATTTCATAAATATATGATAAGTAACTTAAAGGATTAAACCAGATATTCAAGGATTAAGATGTAGTAATTAACAAAGTGGCAGTCTATATTCATGACTTTGTATTACTACGAATTTTTTATGAAGGGGTTACATGTACAATAAAGTATTGTGATATAATTTATTAATAAGACTTAGAGTGCAATTATATTTATATAGTGGCATTAAATATAATTAATGGTAACTTTGGACTTGTCAAGAGTTGACAAAAAAGCTCAAGACCCATTGGAGCTAGTGTCTTATTTATTTCCTTTTGGTCCCATTCCAAGCCACATGCTAGAGTCCAATTGGAAAGGCCCAAAAGGCTAGCCCAATTAGATAATCAGTTATAAGGAGAGAAACATATAGAATTTTTGTAAGACAAGACACATGAAATGGTTTGTATGTGAGTGTTGGACACTCTTGAATTCTCCCTTGAACAAATTCATATAACTGATTGAGAGACCACACTTCTTGGGCATTAGTAGAATTGGAGTGAAGATTAAAAGTGTTCTCAAGTACTTCTAATCTTTATTTTGAAATTCATCACACCAAGGTATGTTCTCTTGTTTTTATATTTTGAAATTTACATAGTACATGTTATCAATTGCGAATGAAGTAGATCTGTTAGTTTTTCGCTGCGTATGTTTTGTATACTATACAAACATGTATTTATCCAACATAGAATTCAAATTTGTTTTAAATTATTGTTAAATCATGTAGCTTGAGGAAAAAACAAAAACAAAAGCATGGGTTGTGTGGGATTTAAGTTTAGAAAATTTTGATAGTAGACTTTTAGTTTGGATAAAATTTAAATTTGTTTTAAATTATTGTTCAATCATGCAACTCAAGGAGAAAAAACAAAAACAAAAACAAAATTGTGAGTTGTATGAGATTTAAGTTTAGAAAATTTTGATAATAAACTTTTAGTTTGAATAGAATTTGAATTAGTTTTAAATTATTTTTAAATCTTATCCCTTAGTCAAAACATGGCTTTTTTTAATTTATTTTAATTTTAAGAAAGAAAATGTGAGTTGTTATGTGGGATTTAAATTTAGAATTTTTTTTAGTGAGTTCCAGTTAGCTTAATTGGTAAAGTTTTTGATGATTGAATAAGAGATCTAAGATTCAATCTCCACCTACAACAAAAACCGATTGGTATATGATTTAAATTTTTTGAAATTTAAATGATAAAATTTTACCTAAATTAAACAGTTGTTAAATATTATAACTTAATTGAGGAGATATATCATAACAAAAAATATATAATTAAATTACTAATTAGTGAGAGTAGCCATTTGGCGCAATCACGGCTGCTAAGCCCAAATTTTATTATATAATAAGTATATGATATTATATGATATAAATATAGATTGTTATATCATTCTAGATTTAATTTTTTGTTTTTCTTATTAACAAACTAGTCTCATTACACGTGCTCCACATGTGCAATGAGAATCTTTTTATTTATTTATTTAGAGTTTAATTTAATTTTTCAATTTGAATTTATCTATTGTTAGTCAGGTTATATAAGAAGAAATTTTTAAGAAACTAAAATTTAGGATTTGAAATGGAGTAAATTGCTGGATTTAGTGTGTGCTAGTTTTTAGGAAAAATGTATCAAGCGTGCGTGAGTTATATTTAATTAGAGAGTGTGCTAATTTTTAGGAAAAAAATTTATCTAGTAGTTTTTTTTTTTGTTTTTTTTTTTTTTTTAGAATTTTGTTGAATTACAATTTTAACCCAATTTTTTATTTTTTAAGAAAGAGGATTATCTAATTATATTAGAGGTATTTTTGACATTTTTTAAGTCATAACTAATTTTTTGGACCCTCTTAATATAGAGAGATAAAACTGTTTGAACTTTTTAATCTTTTTTCAACTCAAAAAAACTTTTTAATGTTTTAGAAATAGGGAAATATTAACCAATACCTTAATGTGGCGTTTGGTACGGGGTAATGTTTTAGGATTCCTAGGAATGTTTAAAGATTCCCATGTTTGGTTATAAATCATGCTAGGGAATCAAATGCCAGGAGAATCTGGATTCCCCTCTTAAACCCCTCTCAATAGGAATGTGGATTCCCTTTAAAACAGGTGGGAATCCAGATTCCCAAGCTTAAAATAAATTGTATTTTTTTATAAATTGACAATTTTAACCTTTTTTTTTAAATGACTTGGTAGTTCACATTCAAATCTAAGGATAGAATGGGAAAAATAAATAATTCATTTAAGATTCCTGGGAATGAACCAAACATAGGAATAACTACATTCTTAGGAATGTGATTCCTAGGAATCACATTCCTAAGAATCTGGATGCCAGGAGTAATGTGGATTCCCCCCGTACCAAACGCCACATAAGAGCATTAATTTACTGTTATTTTTAAAAACATTTTATTGTGAAAATGATAAAATTAACAAAAAATGTTGTTGACAACTTTTTTATATTTCCAATAAAAATAATGTCAAAACTTTTATATTATGCACCGTTGCTTGGCATTCAGCACCAAACAGAAGAAACCAAAATTTTCATTCTAGTTATCTTTCCCTAGTCCTTGTGAACTCTGTTCTCATTATCATCGCCATGAGTAGCGAAAGTGTTCAACTTCACATATTCTTCTTCCCTTTCATGGCTCAAGGCCACATGATACCCACCATAGACATGGCCAAGCTATTCGCAGCGCGAGGTGTGAAGGCAAGTCTCCTAAACAATCGAAAGAACCAGAACTCTTGGCATCAATATTGAGATTCAAATCATCAAGTTCCCAACTGTGGAGGCTGGCTTACCAGAAGGATGTGAGAACGTTGACTCAGTGAGTTCCCCTGACATGTTTCCCGCTTTCTTCATAGCCACTAAGATGCTTCAACAACCACTCGAGCAACTACTTAAAGATTACCAACCTAGTTGCCTTGTGGCCGACATGTTCTTTCCATGGGCAACTGATGTTGCAGCTAAGTTTGGTATTCCTAGGCTTGTTTTCCATGGGACCTGTTTTTTTTCTCTGCCTGCAAACGATGCTATGAGACTATATGAACCTCACAAGAAAGTTCCATCTGATTCTGAAACTTTTGTCATTCCTAATTTTCCAGGGAAGATAAAGTTGACAAGGGCTCAACTTACAGACTTCACTCAGCAAGAAGTTGAAACGTACTTTACCAACTTGTTGAAAGAGGCTGCTGAATCAGAGTTAAAGAGCTATGGGGTTGTTGTTAACAGCTTCTATGAGCTCGAATCGGTTTATGCAGATCATTATAGAAAGGTTTTGGGAAGAAAAGCATGGCATATAGGTCCAGTGTCGCTATGCAGCAAAGACGCTGAAGATAAAGCTCAGAGGGGAAAGGAGGCCTCCATTGATGAACATGAATGTTTGAAGTGGCTTGGTACAAAGAAATCTAATTCGGTTGTTTATATTTGTTTTGGGACTATAGCAAAACTTAGTGATTCTCAGCTCAAGGAGATTGCAATGGGTCTTGAGGCTTCTGGACAACAATTCATTTGGGTTGTGAGGAAAGGTAAAAATGAAAAAGAAGAGGAAGGTTGGTTATAACCTAAAGGATTTGAGAAAAGAATGGAGGGTAAGGGACTAATTAGAAGAGGTTGGGCTCCCCAAGTGTTGATCCTTGATCATGAAGCAGTTGGAGGATTTGTGACTCACTGTGGTTGGAACTCAATTTTGGAAGGAGTGACTGCGGGATTGCCCATGGTCACATGGCCTATGGTTGCTGAGCAGTTTTACAATGAGAAGTTAGTGACTGAAGTATTGAAAATTGGGGTTGGTGTTGGTGCACATCAATGGATTAAAGTGATGGAAGATGATATCAAGAAGGAAAAAATAAAGGAGGCGGTGAGGCTAATTATGGTGGGTAAAGTAGAGCGAAGGCTAATTATGTTGGGTACCCATCTTTTTCAAAATGTTTGTGGTCCCTTTGTTTCACGGAAGACATGACAAAGGTGCATAGTCCATTCCCAATCTAGCAATTTCCTGCAATCAATAACCTATGGCACTATGTTATTATAACAAGATTCATGTTAACCAAGATTTTAACCAAGATTCATGTTTCAAAATAATTGATGTTATTAGGGGTGATAAATTACCAATTGAACTAGAGGTTATAGTGTTGAGAAATGATGATCATAATCACTTAACTATTATTCTAACAATGGGTACTACCCTTTTTACTTATGTTTTTTCAAAAAAGAATTTAGTTTTTAGACAAAGTTTGGGTATAAATTTGGTTGTAACCTAAGACTATAACTTCACTCAATATCATTGTCTTTAGTCTTAATATAAGGTGGAAGCTGGGAGCCTGGGACTTGGAATTAGGGGGGTAATTCTGTTGCTGGCTGCATGTGGTGGCTCCGACCTTCGGCTTTAAACAAAAAATGGTTAGAAAATAAGTATTAGTATAGCTTTCCTAATTGGGTTTAATTATAGTAAACGCTAATCATTCTTGGGCTAAGACCTCTTTTTAATGAAATATAAGAAGCATCAACACATTGCTAACAGAGAGAGGGAAGACTTAAACCTAAGACACTCCACATAATAGAGTCTTGTTGGCCTAAGACCCTAATCATTAGGCCGCCAATTGCGTTGGTATTAAATGAGTATCTTATGTTATTTCTTTTAGTTAGACATCTTTTAGTCATTGTGGAAATTTTGAAGTACAATACATGTGAGCAAGTTGTGTTTCATGCCAAATATCATACCTTTTTATCAGGATGTACCAAAAGTTATATTTATCATAAAATATAATGCAAGGTGTCAGTGAGTGACAATCAGGCTAGTGAGAAAAATGTCACTCTCTAGGAAATGAGGTGCAACAGCCTCTCACTTTCTTTCTCAGTCCGAGACAAACTTTTATAGCAATATTGTCTCCCAATCTCATTATCTGTATACTTGATATTGTAAGAGTCTCTTTGACTTTTCTTCTGCATATGGAGGGTGAGGATGCATGCATCCGAAACACCTTATATTATCTCATGGTGCATACTTAGAGTTAAGTCTATATATTACTAACTTTCCTTAGCTCTTTCCAATCTCACAGTGTGTTACTGTGCACTGACATTAGAAATGGGCACCATTACATTCTCTGCTTCCTTTTTGCTATCAAATTTCTTGCTATTTTTGTGCTTGTACAATGAAGTGGCTTTTGGTAATGAGGTTGTTAAGTCCAATAGGGAAACATGGGAAATTATCATATGTGGTGGAGGTGTTGGCTATAATACTTTTCCTATTCCTCAATGTCCTCCTCCTCCTCCTGAACCCGTTTGCCCTCCTCCACCACCTTCTCCACCGCCACCGCCACCGCCATCACCACCGCCACCTTCTCCACCGCCACCGCCACCGCCATCGCCACCACCACCTTCTCCACCGCCACCGCCACCGCCATCGCCACCACCACCTCCTCCTTCGCCACCGCCCCCATCACCTCCACCACCTCCATCTCCACCACCACCCCCACCTCCACCACCTCCAATTGACCTTGATTCTCGATTAAATGCGGTCTACCCTGTACTTCAACGCTTCAAAAATAGAACCAGAGACCCAAAAGGCTGTACACAAAATTGGAGTGGCAGGGGACAAAAAATATGCCTTTACAAAGGCATCGCCTGTGCCATCTATCCAAACGAAAAGAAAAAAGCAGTTGTTGGAATAGACTTCAATGGGTGTGGGCTTTATGGTGACAAAAATCAATTTCCACTGGATAATTTCCTTGAAGAGTTAACAGACATAACATTCTTCCACGCAAACTCCAACAATTTCACTGGTAGCATCCCAGCAAAGATATTAAAGCTTCAATACTTCTACGAGCTGGACCTTAGTAACAACGGCTTAACCGGCAATTTCCCTTACCAAATTCTTGCAGCCAAACAGTTAACATTCTTGGACCTCCGGTTTAACAATTTCCATGACAAGGTTCCACCTCAAGTGTTCAACTTAGACGTGGACGTACTATTCATCAATAACAACCAATTTTACGATACTCTTCCTAGTAATCTTGGCAACACGCCGGCCATTTATCTCACTGTCGCCAACAACTTGTTCAATGGGCCAATCCCACAAAGCATTGGCAATGCTAAAGACACTCTGGTTGAGGTGCTCTTCTTAGGCAACAGACTCGATGGGTGCTTGCCATATGAAATTGGGTTACTGAAAAATGCCACAGTTTTCGATGTGAGCTTCAACTATCTATCGGGTCCAATACCACTCTCATTTCAGTGTTTGTCCAAAATAGAGCTGCTTGTCTTGGCTCGAAACCAGTTCTATGGGGAGGTTCCTGAAGCTGTTTGCAAGCTGCCTAAATTGTCAAACTTCTCCTTATCATACAACTACTTCACTCAGGTTGGTCCTATATGCAGGAAATTGATCGACAAAAAGATACTTGATGTAAGGATGAATTGCATTCCAGACCTTTCTAATCAGAGATCAAAGGCTGAGTGTGCTGAATTTTTCTCTAAGTATAAGGACCACGCTTGCCCCAGTCCGCAGTCCTTGAAGAAAGTTCCATGTGCTACTAATTATCATTATTCAGGTTCACTTGATGCCTCTGATAATCAACCAATGGCTGTAGCTCCTTCACCAAGATCCTATAATACTCTTATACCGCATAAGTTGTAATTTAATTTCCTCCTCTAAATTGACTTAATAAGGTTAAGTCATGAAGGGCGCGCCTTTGTATTATATTTGCATATGTTTGTTATTCTCTAAATATTTGTTAAGTTATAAATAAGCAATGGGCATCTTGATCACCTGAGCAGATGCTAATTGATGTAGCTAGTGTAGCACTGAATATCGTCGATCATAAATTGGATTCATCACGTTGGGTTCAAGAGGTTGTTTCAATGCGTATTGCTTATTTCATACTTTGCTTATTGTCAAGTGTGTTCTGTGCACGTGAACATTGTATAACTAAGTCTAAAATCCAAGAGTGCATAATCCATACGGATAGGGTGTAAAACCCTCAGCTTGTCAACAACTAATCCATTGAATCTGCCACTCACAATTAATACCCATCTTCTTTCTCTTTTTGACCAAACCAGCCGGCCACCAATTTAGGGTTGGCTATGGCCCGGTTTTGGATTGGGTATATACTAGAACCCGACCTGAAATTTTTACTTGTGGATACCTAAGCCTCGGAACCTAATTAGTGCCTCTACTCGATTCTTGCCCAAATTTCTGACACGCGGATATTCAGACTTGACCCAAACCCCTTTTTTTTTTTTTTTTTTTTTTAA